>NC_060894.1:3267500-3505000 GCF_014805685.1 Silurus meridionalis | reverse complement strand
AGAAACAATCACGCATTTTATTTTACATTTTATTTTTATGATATATCATACAGTCCATGTGGCGATGATACAGAAATAAACAGATTTTAGAATTTAACAGCATTGGTGTAATAGTCTGAGTTTATTAAGATAAAACTGCCTGGCTATGAATAAAAGTAGGGATAAAAATACAATAAGATATATAAAAATTTAAATTTCCACATATATTTATATTCAACCTTAAAAATATTATATTTAAATACAATAAGACCTTTATAGTGTTCACTGTGTGGTACCTGGTGCCTGTTGCTCTCGCGTGCTGTGTGATCCTCCAGTCCTCCTTCTTCCTCATCGTGGACTACAGACGGGGACATATCGTCCTCGCTCACACGGCGAACTCGCTCATAACCCTGCACGCACACACACACACACACACACACACACACACACACACACACACACACACACACACACACAGAAAACTGTATGAACTTTTATGAACACACGTGACTGAAAAACTGGCTTTCTCAGGTCAAAGAGTATAAATGGCAAGATTTAACCCTTAAAATCCACTCTATTGTTCAGATATTAAGCATATTACTTGACAACCACAGTGATTCTAACAAACAGCTTATGTAGATAGATTAGACACACACACACACACACACAAACACACACACACACACACACACACACACACTCACTCACCCTGCGTACTCCCAGGCCCTTGGTACCGTGATGGAGCCAGTAGAGGTACAGCGGTTTCCCTAGCAACAGCACAGGCGCGCATAACAAAGCCACAACCAGAAGAAACACCTGCAGTGACATCTGGTACACACACACACACACAGACAGATATACACCCATTAGTATACACAGTCAGGTCAGTATGCACATACACACTGTGATTTCACACACACACACGCACACACACACACAAGCATGCATGCACTGACCTGTCCGGGGTAAAGGGGTGTGGCCGAGTTGGACTGCATGAGGAACATGCTGATGAAGTGCAGGAGGATGCTGGGAGCTGAGCGAGACTCACACGCTGAGTAACGTAGCCACTTGTAGATGATCAAACACAGCAGATACCCGAAGAGAGACAGCAGAAAGAGCAGCTCAGGCAGGAAGAGCAGGTAGAGCTTAAAGGGTTGACGGAAGTGCCTGTGAAAATACAGAATACATGAAATACTCGTACACACAGGGAGACGGGCATGAGGACCGAGAGACATGCAGACAGACAGACAGACAGAGAGGAATGGAGACACACACAAAGACACAAACAGACACAAACCCACTGACTGTGTTTTTCAGATATAGAGATGCAATTACAGACAGTCATGCTATGAGAGTGACATGCATCAGACAGACACACAAGCTAAAACAAACAGATAGACAGACAGGCAGAGACATTTAGAGAAAGAGACTCACACAGCAGACAAACACAAAGGAAGAATGGCACTAAGACAGACAAGTTGACTAAGTTGACAGACAACAATCAGACACACAGCAGACAGACAGACAGACAGAGACATTTAGAGAAGGAGACACAAACATGAGATAAACAAACACAAACACAAGTCGACAAACAGACCAGGAGGCATATATACAACAGATAGACACAGCAGACAAACAGACAAACAGAGACATTAAAAGAAAGAGACACAAAGCAGACAAAGAAAAAGAAAGGAGGCACTCAGACACACATACAAGTACAAATAAATAAAGAGCAGACACACAAGACTTAGACAGACAGACCGACCGACAGACAGACAGACAGACAGACATTTAAAAGGAGACACAGCAGACAAACACATAGAAAGAAATGACACACTCAGACAGAAAACAAGTTGACTAATAATTAACGAGGCACACAGACAACAGTCAGACTGACAGACATGCAGACAGACAGACAAACAGACAGAGACATTTAGAGAAGGAATCACATACACAGCAGACAAACAAACACAATTACAAGTCGACAAACAGACCAGGAGGCAGACATACAACAGTCAGACACAACAGACAGACAGACAGACACAGACATTTAGAGAATGAGACGCACAGCAGACAAAAAAACACAAAGAAACAAACGAGGCGCTCAGACAGACAGACAGACAAGTTTACTAATAAATAACAAGGCACAAAAACAGACACACAGCAGTCAGACAGACACAGCAGACAGATAGAGAGACAGATCCATATTTCTGCAGTTAAATAAACAAAATATAATCCACAAACAGAAGGTCAATGCCTTTATTGAACGTAGAAGTGGCCGACACACAGCGACTGACTCACAGGTGGTTGAAGACGCTGAGCACCACGCCGAAGCTCATGTGTAAAACGCCGATGATCACCGACATCTTCATCTTATAGGAGTTCAAAAAAGCCAGTCGATTCACTGCCAGGTTCCAAATCTACACACACACACACACACACACACACACCAGTAAAAATCAAAAAGAGAGCACCTTATTACTATAGTTTTAACCCACCATACTTTTGCCTGTTAGTTTGACTAAATCATAGTAATTCCACATGATGCACAGTATGCCACATAAATGTTTATATGTATTAATTTAGACATCATTAAATTTTATGTCATATTTCTTACCGGATCGATGCCCAATGGATAGGGTCCGCTGAAAACTCCAGACACGTTGGGATCGAGCGTCAAGAAAGCATTGGACTGTAAAGTTTCATTTCTATACGACGACAAACGGAGAAAAAAATCGACTTTAGAAGCAGGTACATTTTATTTTATGTGCAAAAAACTGCGTATTTGAGCATTTCTTTAGTACTTTTAGTGTCTTTACAGTAGAACATTGAATTGTACAATGTAATGGTTCAAATTAACACTGTCTGAAACTGACATCGCAATGGAAATCAACTTTATTGAAGAAAGCAAAAAAAACATGGAATTCAATCCACCATGCCTGAACACAGCATCAACAATCTGCGTGAGCGTATTATACAATATAAAGTAGTACTTGTTTTATATAAATCATTATACAAACATCTTCACTTGTTCATTCTGGAACACTGACTACACAGTTCACTGTTTTGAAATGGTAAACGTACATCACTCATTATACAGTATATGGACAAAAGTTTGTGGACACCTGACCAAAAGATTGGTATGTGCATTTTTACAATAACCTCCACTCTACTGAGAAGATGTTCCACTTGGTTTTTGGAGTGTGACTGAGGAGATTTGTGGAGATTTATTCAGCTATATGCGAGTTAGTTAAATCAGGTACTGGTGTAGGTGAGGTGAGGAGGCCTGGGGTGCAGTAAGCGTTCACATTCATCTGTTCAATAGGGTTGGAGCTCTATAGCAGGAGATCTTCCACTCCAAACCCATGTAAAGCATATCTTCATGAGCTGGCTTTGTGCAAAGGGGCATTGTCATGCTGGAACAGGTTTGGGTCTCCTAGATCAATTGGCTAATGGCATGCTACCACTTTCCATAGACAACCTATACAATTGTGTGCCTCCAACTTTGTGGTAACTGTTTGGGAAAGAACCACATATGGTTGGCAAAGTCAAGTGTCCAAATAATTTTGGTTATATAGTGTATTTTATAGTGTTTCTTAGTTGCTTTGGAGCGTAATGAAATGCATCTCCATATCTCCATCGTAAGGGGACTACCTGTACAGTGTGTGTGTGTGTGTGTGTGTGTGTGTGTGTGTGTCTTACGTCCATTCCCGTTCCCTGAACATGGCTTTGATGCTCCAGCTCGAGCCGAAGATGTTGAGCGATTTCGAGAAACAGTCGTTGTAGATGAGTCCCGTGTACAAGGAGAAAAAACCCATCAACAGGATGATATATCGGCCCTCGAAAACCATGTTCCACATCTGCACATGGAAAACAAAAATACTGCTATCTCATTTTTCTTTTCTATTCCGAGCAGGCGCGTGACGCAACCGCCATATTTCAGTGTTGAATTGCTCATGACCTCCAATCAATGAAATCATGATTTAAACAGCAGCCTCACAGCTCCATGAGATCCAGATAAAGCCTGAGCTCAGGTTCCTGTCTGTAGTTTCCCCGTATGTTCATATAGTGACAAGCAACCATTTCCTAGCGTTTCTTTTGCTTCATTAGTTTTAGGTCCCTCATTCTGTCACTGGTTTGTGCCCCAATATTGTGCACTTGTACCCTGTTACTTATAGATTACATTATCTTATACCCTAAAACGTCTGCTTTCTATTTGCAGCTCAAGAACTCAAGAACCATGAGGATTTGGACTGTAATTAATATTAACAGTCAGGACATCAGATTGCATTTAAGCGCACATCACTGAACAACACCTCAACAATGATGGAACTGTAATGAATGGATATTCAGTGCCACCCAGATGAGTATGGTTTCCCTTTTGAGTCTGGTTCCTCACAAGGTTTCTTCCTCATGCCATCTCAAGGGGTTTTTCCTTGCTACTGTCACCACTGGCTCGCTCATTAGGGATAAACTTATAATCATAAAGAACAAACGTATAGGCACTAAACTTATACATTCTTTTATACAGCTTTTTGACTTATTTATCTCCTAAAAGCTGCACAATGTGCATTATTGTCAATTGTCTGCTGTTTCCTACTTTATCAGTTGTTCATGTCATGTTGATCAAAATATATTATACTGGTTTCACTTGAATGGTCTGAACCCCCAAAACATCTCTGTATCAGTTCATGACATAAGTCATTCAATCATTCGTGAAGCTTAAATTTCGATTTTTTTTTTTGTGAATTTCACTTGAATTGATGAATTGCGCAAATGAATCTTAAATGTCACTAATAGTCTTAATAATACTACTAATAAAAAAATAATCCTAATAATTAAATAATTAAATAAACATTATAAAAATAAAAAGATCACATAAACGCTATTCTGAAAAAAGTAGGTTAATTTAGCCTTTTCAGTACAGTTGTAACGGAGTTTCCACCTCTGACCTCATTTCCTGCGTGTCTTCGTTTGTAGCCGTGTTCGTTCAGCACCATCCACAAGGCGAAGACGAACATGACGGCGCCGTGTCCCAGATCTCCGAACATCACAGCGAACAGGAAAGGAAATGTGATGAGAGTGAAGGGTGCTGCGAAGAGAAAGCGTTTTTATATCCAGTGCCTGTCAGAAGGTTGAAAACACAGAATCTTTTACAGTTTTTGAGAGATACACGCATGTTCATTTTTTTCATATGCAACAATCTGGTTAATGTAACAAATACACCAAACAAATATATAAATGTCCACTTTATTTTCATTAAAAAAACTTTCCTTATCATTAATAACAGCTTTACACACACACACACACACACACACACACACACACACACACACACACACACACACAAATTGCTTTATTTTGCTAAATTATGTACCGTAAAACCGGACCATATATAAGCCGCACCCACTGAATTTGACAAAGATTTGTATTTTAAACATAAATAAGCCGCACCTGTCTATAAGCCGCACATAAGCAAACTAATGAACTTTACACAGGCTTTAATGAAAGACAGGGTCTGTTACATGGTGTAACAGGTGAAATATGTTGTGGCTCCTTTAAGAGCAGAGCGGCATTTTGGGAATAACCTGCTGCTGCATTTATCAAATACCGAGATATAAAAAAAAAAAAAGATTTAAAAAAATTTCAAAACACGAGTTTTGGAAACCTGTCTGTGCTTATATGATTTCTGTTGCAACTGGAGTTAGCGAGCTCTCCCTTCACCCAGACTCAACGCGTTACAACGGCTTGTATCTAAACAGTAGCCGACCAAGAAAGTCATTGTTCACTGTCTTCCTCCTTCCTTTTACAATAATTTCTCTCGAGAGTTTATCTTTTAGCATCGTCGTGCGTTAAAAATCACCCGCAGCCGTGCAGCTCAGAACACAGGTGAGGTGCGTTTTTTTCGTTTCCGTTCGGAAATTTCATTGGTCTAATGTTATGGTGTTCAGTTTTTTGGCTTGAAGTTTGTGAAACCGGGAAAAACCCAGGAAAAATCCATAAATAAGCCGCTTCGTTGTTTAAGCCGCGGGGTTCAAAGTGTGGGAAAAAAGTAGCGGCTTAGGCCAAGGCTTAGGCCTAGGTCTCGACTTACGCTATTTTTATAGTTATGATCAGATCATTGTAACGCATCTCCATCGTAACTTGGGGACTACCTGTATACGTATAGATTTTGGTATTGACTAAAACGAAATCATTATGATTCCTACTTGCTTTACCTTTAGGAGTCACAAAATATTCCATAACAAACAATAATATTAACACTTTCACACCAAATCTGTGTTTGCTAGCAGGCATGCAGGCTTAGTCACAGTAGCAACGGAGCATAAAAGCACCGAGTCATCGTTAGCAGCACTCACCTGGACTGACCTCTCTGTAATCTCCGACTCCGTACGCCTCCACGATGCTCTGAAAGCCGCGTGTGACCTTGTTGCTCCTCAGAAGTGTGGGCGGCGTGTCTTTGCTCGGGATACGATTCACGAACGACGGCACGGTGGCGTCTCCTTTCCTCTGTCCACATACGAGGTGATCGATTAGCTCTGATGTTTTATTCAGTAAAAATGCATATTTATCTTCTCTGTTAAACAATAGTACAATATCACTCTATACTGATAGACGTATAGAAGCGAATGTTCATATGCTAATGCTAAAGCAGGCTGAGATAAATCTATATACCAGCAACTTTGATCTATATATCAGACCTACTGGTTCTTTTTGATTAAATCCATACATTATTTTAGGTCATGTTTCAGTTATAGCCTACAAGCTACAATTAGCCGCTACAAAAGCCACACCCTTCTGTTAGTTCAAAGCCAGATTAATGAGCCTCCTGGACCTGGTCTGATCACAAATGATCCAAACCCACACCAGAACACCTGCAATAGAGAATTATGGCTGGGTTTCGTCTCACCGAACCCTCCTCCAGAGCCATTCGCAGGTTGGTCAGGTCGTTAACGGGACACCACACCTCGGCGATGAGGCACTTGTTGGTGACGTCGAAGCTGCACAGGTTGAGGATGTGATAGATGGCCTTCATCTTCTTCACCTGCAGCACCCAGGAGTGCGCTGACTCTGAGGCCTTTTGCAGAACCTGCTTTAGGTAATCTTCAGTCCGGTGGAGCACCTGATATACACACACACACACACACACACACACACACACACACACACACACACACACACACACACACACACATTAGTACTTGTAGTATTATAGTTGTATTATAGTATAATAGCACTAGTTGTTTTAGTTCTATTATTATTATTTTAAAAAGTAATAGCTATTAAATGAATCAAAGTATTAGTACCAATAGTTGTAGTAGTTGTATTATTATTATTAATATTATCATCTGTACAAATAGTGGTAGTATGAATTAAAGTGTAAGTGCTAGTGCTGGTTGTAGTAGTAGTTGTACTATTATTATTAATATTATTATGATTATTCATTTAGATTTATTAGGCAAAGTATTAGTACTTGTATTTGGTGCTGTAATATTTGTATTATTATTACTAATATATATATATATATATATATATATATATATATATAAGTAGTAGCAGTAGTATTAATTGAAGTATTAGTACTGGTTGTATTACTATTATTTTTTATTATAAATAGTAGTAGTCATTACCCGTAGTATTAGTACTAGTACTAGGTCTCGTAGTAGTTGTATGGTTATTGTTGTAATAATTCTGATAATTTTACTAGTTGTAGAAATATTAGTTGTAGTATTAGAAGGACTAATTGTAGTGGCAGTAAAAGAAGTTGTATAATTAGTTATAATTAGTTGTAGCTTTGATAATACATGAGAATTGTTCTTGTAGGATGACGGAAAGATTTTTTTTTTTAAGAATAGTTTGTACATTATTCAGATCTTGAATACGGGTCCTTAAGCTGTCCATTACATCTGCACGTTCCTCGTCGGTCTCTGGGTGGGGATACACGTGGCAGTGATAACTGAAATGTACACACACACAAATTTAGTACAACACAATATTTCAATAATGCAAACTACACTGCTCAGGCAAAACATTTTGGCCATTACATAACATTGCTGCCAAAACAGGCGTGACCTGTTGAGCATTAACAGCATTAACTTCTTCAGCAATTTGAGCTGCAGGAGCTTGTCTGCTGAATCAGACCACCCGGATCAGCCTTCGTTCCCCACCTGCATCAATAAGCCTCGGCCACCCATAAGCCTGTTGCCATCAATAATCAGTGTTTTTTTACTGCTATAATTTCATAATGTTATGCCTGATCTGCGTATGTGTGTAGCATTATTTAAAATCTATCATTAATTTGCACTATAAGCTCCTCCTACTCACCAGTCACAGATCTTCTGCACTTTTTGTCCAATCTGATCGCCCCAGAATGAGATGAGGAAAACCACGTTCTTACTGACCTCACCCTGCAGTAGGAAACAGAAGAAACCAATAACACACTTGGTCTGTGTGTGTGTGTGTGTGTGTGTGTGTGTGTGTTCTCACTCACAGTATCGAGATCAACCAAATGCTCGTCCACCTCGGCATAGCTGAGGATCGTGTAACCTTTACACACCCGCCACAGCATACGCTCAAACGCCTCCATCTTCACCCTCTGGATCAGCCCTGAGATAAACCTAACGCGCACACACACACACACACACACACACACACACACACACACACACACACATAAGAGAGATAATAAATGATGCTTAATTGGTACTCCATTTTTATGTCCTATAACATTTATATACACCATTTCTCCCTTTGTTACCCATAATGCATAGTGCTGTAGATAGTAGGCTAACAAGTGTGACATTATTTGGTTTGATGTTTAAACATTGGTGTTTGGGACGCAGCTGTAAGGAGGAAGTGAAGCTCCATCACCACTCACCCCAGTTTGGCCCCCAGTCTCTGCATACCGGTGCAGCCGGCCACAGACTCAGGCTCTAGAGAGGGGAACTCCTCGTACTGGGGGCCCAGAGCCTCGTGCTAAATACAAACAAATACACACAAAAAACACACAAATACACACACACACACACACACACACACACACACACACACACACACACACACAAAAGCGTGCATCGGTATTAAAGTTAACAATGTGTTGCATTGATTTAAAAAAGTGTGCATCAGATACAAGCTGGCATTTGTATCGCAACGCAACGTTTTTTTAACACATTTTTATGTTACTTTAATCATTTGTGACCGATATTTTCTATGTAGACTGTTTTCTCCTCGCTGAACTGTTTCTCAAGTGCGTTCTCTCAGCACCGCTGCTGCTACGTGAATATGATGTATCGCAACACTACGGAGACCGAGGCGTGTCCTGAGAGTCACATAGAATACAGATTAACATGGCAGAGGTAGAGCTGCATCTTGATAGAGACAAAACAGAAAAAAAAAATGTCTGGTTTCATTTCATTTTTTCTCTTTAGTTTTTTGCACTGCAAAGGCGTGTTTGTGAAAGGGGCCATGTGTTAGAAGTCAGAAGGCATTTAAGTAAATTGATGATTTGCTGTCTGTCTGAACCAAAGAAATGAAGGTGTACCATAATGCATTGCAAAGCATCATATTGTTTCCATTGAATCGTATTGTATCGCTTCTCATCTGTAGCTGCTTCATATGAATCTTTAATGTATCGAATCGTTAGTTATGCAGCAAGATGCGAATCGCATCGGCCTTAGTTATGGAGATGCACATCTTTGATATGAATATGTATGTGTGTGTGTGTGTGTGTGTGTGTGTGTGTGTGTGTGTGTGTGTGGCTCACCCTGGGCGGCTGTGCATGAAGGTGTGTGTGATCTTCAGCATGTGTGTGTACTCGGTGAGCTCAAGAAGGTTTCGCTGGAGTTTCTCCTTGTTCTTGGCTACCTCACTGAGCTCCACCTCCAAACGCTGCAGCTGCTCCTAAACACGCGTGCGCACACACACACACACACACACACACACACACACACACACACACACACACACACACACACACACACACAAACAAACACATCGACTTGTAAAATCTGACAGACAGACAGACAGACAGACAGACAGACAGACAGACAGACAGACAGACAGACAGACAGACAGATAGATAGATAGATAGATAGATAGATAGATAGATAGATAGATAGATAGCTACCATTATCTCTAGCACGTGTTTGGGAACAGGAGCTACAGGACTGACTTCAGGTTCCGGAATAGCAATGTTGGCCTTCTTGATTTCCCTTAAGAGGTACCCTGTTTATATATGCACGTACACACACACACACACACACACACACACAAACACACACACACACACATATATTAATATATTAGCTAAAACAGGTAACACCAGGAACTATGCAAAAAAAATTGATGCAAAACTATTGTATGATATGTGTAGTCATGCTGTGAATGGTCACTAACCCATGTCAATGAAAACCCAGAGAAAACCCAGTGAAAGCCTTCTTACCCAGAATTCTCTCCATCTCTTCACACCTCTTAATCTCGCTGACGAAGCGGCGCTGGAAGGGGCTGATGCTAGGGTTGAGCTGAAATGAGAAATTAGCCATCACCTCACGTCTCAGTCTGGTGCTTCTCGTTCCACTTTAATCAATATCTCACAGACACACCAGGATGACCTCTCCCCCACCGTCATGTGCTAGCGCTCCCCACTAAAACACTCTTACAGCATTCAAAGTATTTCACATTGTACAACTGCTGAATATAATACTTTCATTTATGTCAATAAACACTGAGCTCCTTCAGATACAGAACCTAATCATCGCTCTCAATTGCATCAAACCGGAATGTAACCATGACAACAAAGTAGACATACACATTGTAGACAAAAAGAGTTGGGACACCAGCCATATGTGCTTCCTCACCAAAGTGTTAGCACAAAATTAGAGGCACACAATTGTATAGCATGCTTTTGAATGTCGTAGCATGAAATAGGGCCTAAATGTGGAAAGGGATGTTCAAAAACCACATATGACTCAAACGTTTGTCTATATAGTGGACATTTATGATACATGATCACCTTTGCTATTACACTGCTCAGGGAATTTTTTCCATTTTCGTCACAAAAATGACGAAAATGTTTTCATTCAAACCTACAACAAAGAGAGATAATACGTCTGATCCGTATCCATAGCAACAATCTATCATACATTCATTGTGTAATTAAGATTACCATTAAATTACCACAAATAGAGCTGTAGTCACCATGTTTATTGTCTCTAAACAGCACTTGATTTGACAAAGGGTGCTGTGAATGGCAAGACTATACACAAGTGTAAATTATTGTTAAATGTGAAACTTGACTTCGTGCAGACGTTAAAAGTAAGTGTGGTCTCTTGATGTAATCCTGACAATAGGGTGTCCTATAGAATCATTATACAACAAGGAACAACAAATAATTCCACTTAGAAAAAATATGTGTACTGAGAAACATACATACAATACAAATACATTTTAAAGCAGGCAACAACAGAATATGACAGATAATTTGACAGACAGACAGACAGACAAAAGGGTAGATAGACTGATGAATAAAAAGACAGACAGACAGACAGACAGACAGACAGACAGACAGACAGACAGACAGATAGATAGATAGATAGATAGATAGACTCAAGGGTAGACAGACTGATTGATAAACAGACAGACAGACAGACAGACAGACAGACAGACAGATAGACAGATAGATAGATAGATAGATAGATAGATAGATAGATAGAGAGATAGAGAGATAGATAGACTACAGAATAGACAGACTGATTGATAAATAAAAAGACAGATAGGCAGACAGACAGACAGATAGATAGGCATAAGTAGAGGTACAGGTAAATAGATTGATAAATAGAGAGATGAACAGACAGACAGACAAAAAGGACGAATACACATGGGCGATCAGCGGTCAAGTCATGTCAGTTAAATAAAAAGATGTAGGTATTTTTTGCATTTTGTGACAAAATAAACCTTACACAAACGCGTGCAGTCTGGCAGGCAAATGTATACGTCTACAACAGTGGAAGCAATTGCTAAATATAGATTATTCCCATAGGAAAAATCTATATTCAGTCCTATAGGACCTCTTTTACCAACATCAACATTTAGCTAACTTTTAACACATTCATAGCCAAGCATATATAACTGTTGCTATGGTACAATAGTAAGAGGGTGTAGCCTTGTTCTCTTCATGTTCTTGCCTTTAATTAAAACATGAACACCTTTCTGTTCAGAGAGGGAAACAACAACAACAAAGCCTGGCCTCAAAACAGTATTTGGGATCGTTGCTATGGTTACATCTCGACTGCATTACACATTCAGACGAGCGATTAAACTGGATCCTGATGGAAAAAAAAGATAAAATATATTCGCTTTGAAAATAGGAATCTATGCAAAGATGGACTGATAGCAATGATATATGAGATGCTTATTCACTCTGAATGAAAGTGTGTAAGGACAGGGGAAACTGAGAACACACACACACACACACACACACTGTGACCTACACAGAAACCATAGAAGGGTATTAATCTGTGCCAAAGCACCACAGGCATCCTAGAAAACACAGGCTTTTAAACTAATTTGTGCCACTTTCTACTGATCAATTGATGGGGCACGAACAAACTGGTTGCTTGACAAAATCCCACAATGCAAAACATTCCCACAACAATCCTATGAGTGCAACAATTTGCATAAATTATGCACAAAATTCTAGATCTGAAGATGCATTTGTGTTAAATAAAAAACCCTGGTAGATGAAGGAAGAAGGAAGTTTGCACTCACATCTCGGAACTGGACGAGGCCCATTTCCCCGAGCTCGCTGATGCAGTCGTATGCCGAAGCGGACTGCAGGAAGAGCTGTGCCAGGCACATCTCCTCGCTCCTGAAGCTCGAGCCCATCTTACTGCAGCCAGGGGGATAAGACAGAAAAAACTCGATCGACACCAGAACACGGGTTGCCAGATTGATGCCACGGATTCCTGCAGGGTTGCCAGTTCAGATTCACATTTTAAACTTAGCTCAATCAGTTTAATTTCCAGTTCAATTGAGACTGCTTACAACACTCTTTTGTCATAACAGCAAAGCGTGACACAGATCGAAAATGATTGCACAGGTAGTCCTTGGGATGCGTTACAATGTCACCATCGTAACTTGAAAATATCGTAAGTTGAGACATGGCCTAGCCTACAAGAGTCTTAAAGAATGGTGATCAGTATGGGTAGTACACTGTCATTTGTTAATCATTTTACAATTTACACTACATCATTAAGCAAAACAGAGCAATTTACACTTGGATAAACTTTACAGTATATACGTATCTGGCAGGGGGCGCTAGTTCACAATTGAAGCCGGACACGCTCTGTTTCAGTGTCTGGTGACGCCGAGAGTTTAATAACGTTACAGTTTTTCTCAGTTTAGTTCGGAGCGTTTCTCAGATCAGAAAAGAAATTGTCAAAACTACTTATTCGACCTCCACATCATCTCGTCACTTGTGCACGTCATAATTCTCCGTGCTTTGTTCGAATTGTGAATTCTTTGGTACTTTCATTTAATTGATTGTGTACAAGTGTTTGCTGTTTCCTACATTATCAGTTGTTCATATTTATCAAAATATATTATACTGGTTTTACCTAAATAGTCTCAACCCCCAAAACATCTCAGCATCAGTTCATTGTAAAAGTCATTGAATGCAAAATGGTTAAACCAGTTGTCAGAATGTGTGAAGCTTAAATTTCTATTAATAATAAATGTATATAATAATAATTGATGAATTGTGCAGATCTTGAATGTCACTAATAAAGGCGAGTGTACGGCATCAGATCAACCAATAATCAACCAGTTCTCTAAAACAGGTCAAAGGTGAATCTTGTGAGCCTTCAGTTTAAGAGTGAATACACACAGAGCAAAACACAGAAGTATAAATTCTAAAAAAATGGATGAACAAATAAGAAACAAACGAACATTTGTACAGTAAAGTAAAAGTGTGTATCCTGTTCGGTTTGTTACAATAAATATAAATCAAATATGCAATCATATAAATGAATCTGTGCTGCTGAAATTCATAGATGCCAAACAGAAGGAAGTAAAATTTTGTGCATTTTCATTCACTGAGATCCAAAACATAGTTTATATCAAGAAATCCTGAAACTGTGCAGCATCATACTGACAACACTGAACATTTTGATGATTTTGTTTGTGATCAATGACTAAGAGACTTTTCATTCTGATGTGAATGAGATGTTCATTGACACAAATACTTACTTTTGGATTTTGAGAAAAGTACAGGCTTTTGCAAGGAATCCAATGTGTTGTGCTGTTTGTACACAATGTTTCGAGAAATGCACGTATTGATTTGCAAATATTAAGGATGATTCGAGAAGTGCTCCAAAGCAACTGAGAGAAACTGTAATTTAGTGTTGACATTACACTACATTTTCTCATCGATGCCTCGTTCCTCAAGCAGCCTGGGTTATTTCTGTCTTGTTTCTCCAGAATTACTGTTACCCAAAGTGATGCCAAAGCCTTCCGCTATAAACATGACTAGCCTACTTAATAACCAGATCAAAAAGTTTTTTGTTTTTTTTACAGCTTCGGCCCAGAATGTTACAAAAACGCTCACAGTGAAGACTCTTTGGAGAATCTTTGGCAGAGGTTTTGGCATTACTGTAATTGAGAAGTTTTTATGTACTTCTACTTTTTAAAGTAGTTTATAAATCTGTTAATTTTTACTTAAGTTTGTTTTGTTTACAGTATTGTATTTAACTACATTTTAAATCATATCTGTTACTGAGTAAAAAATAAACACGCTAAACTCAAGACAAGACAGACCCCAGTGATACAGACCAAGCTTAATTTCCAATTCATCTCAAAGGTGTTCAATAGGGTTCAATAGCCAGAGCTTTATAGCTAAAGATCTTCCACTCCAACCCATGTAAAGCAGATCTTCATGGAGCTAGCTTTGTGCACATGGGCATTGTCATGGGTCTCAGTTCAAGTAAAGTGGAGATTTCATTCTAAAGCATCCAAAGACCTAATATACAATTATGTGCCTCTGATTAATAGTTTGTAAAAGAACAACAGCTGCCTGGAAAGTTTTTGTGCATATAGTGTACCATATCTTGTCTTCCCTTAAATGCTAAAAGTTGTGTAGCCTTCGTAGTGTAGCCTTAATATTCAAGGGTGCAAAGCACTAAGTACACCAGAGCTTGCAAAATGAGTTCCTGATGGACTGTAAGGTGTTTTACGCTGCGTGAAAGTGAATCCCTGTGTGTTGTAACAACTGCACTAGAGTGACTTGGCAATGGCTCACATCGTGAGGCATCAGCTGTTCTGGGTGTGTTGGTAAAAACCTGACATGACTGCGTATCGCTGATGGAAACAGATGTCCTGTTTTCTGGCATGTTTTCAGTGGCCTTATTAAAAGCTTCACTCATCACACAGGACACGGAAGTGTCACTCTGACCAACAATTCAATTCTATTTATTTTTATTTGTATTGCGCTTTGAACAATGGACATTGGTCTCAAAGCAGCTTTACACAGATAATGTGATAAGAAAGAAGGAATAAGGTTGTTCTTTTTTAAGTATACGTTTGTCCCTAATTAGTGAGCCAGTGGCCACTGTGGCAAGAAAAAACTCCCTGAGATGGAACCTTGAGAGGAACCACACTCAAGAGGGAACCTCATCCTTGTGTTCGATGTTGTGGGGTACAGTGAGGTGATGAAATGCAAACTGTAGTCCTGAGTCAGTGTAGCAGACTGTTGACATTAAGTACATTTAAAATCCATCCTCAAAGCTCCTTTTGTATTAGTAATAATTTCATGGATCTCCAAGCCGTTGATGTGAAACCATCCCCAGCTACACAGAGTGGCCTCCAAACACCAACAGCCTTCGCATTACGTACATCATGTCCAGTACTCACCATTTTATCAATGGTCTATAGTTCTATAGCACCAAATGTCTGTCTCCATCCTCTGACAAAACTAACTTCAAAAAAGTTTTCTTGATATGGTTGAGAATGAGGTCAAGATGTTCAGCATGATGCTAGAGGATGTTTCAGTCCGAATCGTTAGATCAAACCAAACATTTACATTTATTGCAGATGCACCTATCCAGAGCGACTTACATTTATTTAATTCATTCAACTGAGCAGAAATGGGGTTAAGGGCCTTGCTCAGGGGCCCAGGAGTAGCAGCTTGCTGTGGCTGAGATATGAACTCACAAAAACCCAATGCTTTAACCACTAAGCTCTCCTTAACAGCTTCCTCTCCTGCAGTAGATACAGTTCACCTCCCTACTCATGCCTGCTCATGAGCTCCACCATGGTGTGGCTTTTGTGTTCTTTGCTTTACTTTCCTGAGAACTTCTGGTTCAGAAGAAGTCCCTGTCGAGTTCTCTGAAAAAAAAAAACTGATGGTGCATGGTTTTTTTTTTCATATATTTGCCAACCATGAAGTTTGATCTTCTCAATGAGATCATCCATTGTCATTTTGATGTTAATGATGTCACAGAGATTCAAAAATCCCTTAAATTTTCACCAAATGTTGCCAGTCTGCATTTTTAAACTCTGAGGGTTGATGGGTTTCTTAGAGGCATTTGGCCAAAATAATAAAATCCATACACTTTAAACATGTCTCTGTTGAACTCGTGATACAAAATGTATCAGACAAGTGTATGAACTAGAGATTTTAGGGCAGTAACAATTTAAATATAAAATATTAAAACATATATATATATATATATATATATATATATATATATATATATATATATATATATATATATATAAATAACTATGTTCATATTTTTTTAATATTTATTTTTTAATCCACAAATGCTGAAACGACCCTCATACAATTATCCTTTCTATTGTTTTTTATTATTTAAATGAGTAATTGCAGGTAGAAAAAAATATTTTGGTTCGGTCCAACATTTTCATTATCTTTTAATTGTCTTCTTTTAAAAAAATCTATAAAAAAAAAAAAAGTGAACTTAACTCCGTCCATTCACAGCTTGGCAACTGGGATAAAGGCTTTAAACGTCATCCATTTGGAGTAATTTCTTGAAGTCATACAGCCTCGAAAAGCTCGAGTCCTTATTTATACGTCTGTATTTTTATGGGTTATTATGAAAATACATAAATCTTTAAGTAAATTTCCTTTACTTATTATAAATCTTTTTTTTTTTCACCGATTTATTCAAAAGTCCTGAAGCATTTCAATTCCTATTTAGAAGCAAATAGCAAAGAATATGACAATTAACAAATTTGTTTCATGTTCATTGTTGAATTTATTAATTATTAGTATTAATAATGAATGCATTATTATGTTTAATTATTATAAGAAAAATGGCATATTTATATTTAAAAAAATTAGCTTGAGGAAGCCAAAATAAGACAAAAAGCTAATAATAATGATAAAGTAATAAAGTAATAACGAGGCTTGATCTCTGGGCTGGGGGATTGTAAACCTGCAAATGTGCGCATGCGTAATAAGCATACATTTGAATTGATCTGTCATTAAAATAAAACGTAAAAATAAAAAATAAAAAAGTTCCTGCACCAAACATTACTAACTATTTGGGTTGATGGAAACTGGTTGTTATGTCTGTTAAATTAGAAATGACAGAAATACCAAATAAAAGAAAATCACAGTCATAATAATAATAATAATAATAATAATAATAATAATAATAATAATAATAATGAGCACCAGGGTGTGTCTAATGACCAGGAGCTCAAACAGGAACATCATTATGGTACCATGGTGCAGGGTTCGAGCCTGAAGGAAGCTGAAAAAGCTCCGCATCAGCATGCGGCCTGAACGAAAGCCGCTGCAGTGTCTTACCTTCTCCAGAGCTGCGCTCATGAATCCATGGAGCTCTGTGTCTTTAATTTCAGCCTCGCCATGGAAGAGAGAGAAACAAGAAGAGCGACAGGAGATCAACCAGCAGCAAAGCCTGAGCTTTCAGCAAACCGACAAGGAAGGATGAGGATCAGAAGATGCTGGAGGATGCTGAAGGTTTAAAACGGGGCGCGATGGAGAATCTCCCTCCTGTAAAGAGCTGGAGCGCGACAGCTCTCTGACGGGTTGCCAGATACACCACGAAGAAACCCTTGTTTTCTTTTCCTTCTTTTCTGTAGACTCTATAGTCTCGGTGTTCAACCTGGTGTTAGTCGCGCATGCGCAACTTTTAAAACGCAGAAGAAAGTAAAAATTAGGTTTTTAATGATCACATTTAAACTATGACACAGTTTTGTCATATATACTCTATTGTTTAGAACTGGGGACAGAGCACAGGGTCAGCCATGATACAGCACTCCTAGAGAACAGAGGTTTAAGGGCCATGCTTAAGGGCCCAACAGTAGCAACTCTGATGTCATAGGGCTTGAACCCAAAACATTTTGATTTGGTAACCCAGAGTTGTGTTCAGAGTTACTACATTCCCAAATGTACATATCTCATACCCCAGAGCACAGAGTCACCCATGAAACATCGCAGCTGGAGCAAATCTCTCAGTCGAGTTAAACATGTTCCTGAGGTTCCAGTGACCACAGCTCCTGCCTCTCAGCTGGGGGTGATTTCTCATCAAGCCTTGGGTGGTTCCATGAAATTCCGGAGTAAGAACGGGAGCTTTGAGGATGGATTTGGACTGTAGTTAATGTCAACAATCTGCTACACTGACTCAGGACTACAGTTTGCTTCTGATCACCATCACTGCACCCCACAACATCGTTTATCTGTAATAAATGGACATTTGGTGCCACCCAGATGAGGATGGGTTCCCTCTTGAGTCTGGTTCCTCTCAAGGTTTCTTCCTTATGCCATCTCAGGGAGTTTTTCCTTGCCACAGTCACCACCGGTTCGCTCATCAGGGACAAACTTACACTTATAAAGAACATCTTTATTTATTATCACCAGATTATCTGTGTAAAGCTGCTTTGAGACAATGTTCATTGTTAAAAGCGCTATACAAATAAATGAATTGAATTGAATTAAAATTACTGGGCAACTCAAGAATCATGAGGATGGATTTGGACTGTAATTAATATAAACCGTCTGCTACAATGGATCAGGACTGCAATTTAGTTCTGCATTTAAACGCCCATGACTGAACAGTACGTCTTAGCAATGATGGAACTGTAATATATGGACTTTTGTTGCCACAAAGATGAGGATGGAGTTTTTCCTTGCCACAGTCACCACTAGCTCGCTCATTAGAGATAAAACTTATAGAGACTAAACATATAAATTCACATTTTATAACCCTTTTTATGTCTTTAAATCTGCTTTGGGACGATGCCCATTGTTAAAGGTGCCATACAAATTAAACTGAGCTGAATTGAATTAAATTATATGGTTCAGAAATATTGGAATAAAAAACTCAACTTCTGTGACATCTTTAGAAATGCAGACTTTGTGGTCTTGACATTTACATTTTGCTGAATTTTAAAACTACCTTGTTTTCTATTCCAACTCTATCTCTCCCTCTGTGTTTCTTTCTTTTATCCACACTGTTAACACAATTGTGTATAAGTGAATAGCCTGAGAACACAATGAAAGCGTTAACAGATAAATTCAAATTGTAGCCAGGAAGGAACTGACTGCGTGGTCTTCATGAGTTTTAATGTAATCGCAGGAGAATCGCTGCACCATCGACTCCGAGGCGTCCTGACATTCTTCCTGTTCTCTGGATTGTCTGCAGTCCTGCGGGAAATTAAGCTCACAAAAACAAAAACAAACAAAAATGACACAACACAGTATACAAATCGGTGGTACAAATAGATGCTCTGCCACAGTTTGTCTACAGTTTAATACACCAAATCTTCCAAATGTGTTACAAAATAGTTTTTGTTAAAAAAAAACATATCTTTGGTCATTTTCACATATTTTCTTATGAATATATATAACAATAAAAGAATATTGTGGTTTAAATAAAGAGAAACAGCTGACCTGTATGTGGTACTTTTTACATCTGGCTGTAATTATAATTTCTAAAAATTCCAAAACTATTATTTAAACATCTGTTTGTATCAGTGCATTGTTAATGTGTCATCTGGTACCTGGGCCTTCAGTGGGGACGTACCCGACTTAATCCACCTCTTAATACCAACACAATCACGTCGCGGTTATAGAAACCATCAATACAATACAAAAACACAATATAACAACACGTGGCATTACAGAGAGAGAGAGTTATTTCACACATGAAGGGGTGAAGACCATTTTACTAAAGCAAGAAACCCAGTTAAGACTCCAAACCTCTACGCTACCATCAAAACTGTGCCACCTACATCATCTGGAGCAGTTCAGAATCAATATTTGTCTAATAACATGACAAAAGACATAAAAATTAAACAAAATACAACCTATTCACCAGACAAGCCCTGGTATCGCCAAGCTGCCACTCCTGGGCCCTTGAGCAAGGCCCTTAACCCTCTGTGCTCCAGCGGCGCCGTATCATGGCCAACCATGCGCTCTGACTCCAGCTTCTAAGCAAGCTGGAATATGCGCAGAACAAATTTCACTGTGCTGTAATGTATATGTAACAAATAAATGCTCTTCTTCTTCTTCTTCTTCTTTACATCACTTTTAAGGTCTAGCGGATTTAATTACAATCTGGCAACCCGAGCACCTCTGAATATATATTCTGGGCTGTATTGTCCCAGAGGACGCCATCTGCCTGTCCCTTTGTCTGAAAGGGTGTAAACTTAGACATTTCATGTTTTTGGATTGAAAATACATTATAATGACACAATAAAGCTTTGATGCTTTATTCACAAAAATATTCACGATTAAAAATCCAAGAAAAGATTAGATGAAAATCAAGTCAAGATATAAATGTAATGGAACGCATACTGTGTACTGGGTGTGGCCTAATATGCTAATAGGAATGTAATTGTAATTGTGATTGACATCACTCACATCAGACAAGCCTCCAGTTCAGGAGAGTGTGTGTGTGTTGTAAAGATAAAATGTTTGGGTTTTGGTTTTACAAGACAATAATTATTGAAGTAATGAGTTAAAGCTACTGTTACAACCTGAAATTAATTATTTTACTATGAAAACTCTGTTCCGATGTGGTTTATTTCTCTTCTCTTTATTTCTCACATTTTATTATTCATTAAAAATACACTGTATCTACAATATGTGGGATTTTACCTTTACTTGAACTAGGAGACCCAAACCTGTTCCAGCATGACAATACCACCCTTGTGCACAAATCCAGCTCCATGAAGATCTGCTTGGGTTGGAGAGGAAGTTCATGAGGACCTCCTATAGAGCACCTACCTCAACCCTACTGAAAACCTTTGGGATGAATGTGAATGCTGACTGCACCCCAGGCCTTCTCACCCGCATCTACATCAACTTTACTAACACCCTTGTTAGCATGAATTTTCACAAGCGCACTTCAAAATCTAGAACATCTTCCAAGAAGAGTGAAGATTACCAAAACAGCAAATAGGGAGTAAATGTGGAATTGGATTTTCAGAAAGCACATACCAATCTTCTGGTCAGGTGTCCACAAACAGATTCACCTTGGTCTTGGGCAACCTGCTGCATTAAAAATAGGCTTGGTCTCAAGTTAGTAATTGAAGAATTTGCAGTTTGGTGTATTCTGTATATGAAACTTTACTGTAATGGATTTGGTTTCCTCTTCGTTTCTCAGTTTTATTTCTCCCCAAGCTTGACTTGCCTTCATCTTGGTGTTGGACAGGACAATTCTATCCTGACTACAACCTTACCTTTATGTACTGTTATATAACATCACAATTATCGTTCTTGTGTTGAATGTCTGTGAAACAAATAATTCCCTGTAAACATTTACAATCAGCAGTTACTTCCTCTTGAAATTAGTCATACATAACTAAATACTTTCTGTAGACCAAAAAAGTCGTTATAGTTCTGTACAGACAGACAGACAGACAGACAGACA
Source organism: Silurus meridionalis (assembly GCF_014805685.1). Taxonomy (NCBI): domain Eukaryota; kingdom Metazoa; phylum Chordata; class Actinopteri; order Siluriformes; family Siluridae; genus Silurus; species Silurus meridionalis. The sequence goes on along the minus strand of NC_060894.1, from coordinate 3,483,104 downwards.
GTGTGAGAAAGGAACAGTGGTGTATAAATGCGAGCAGGTCAGTTACGGCTAGAATAAATAATGGAAGAATCTCCTGACTCGAACTCGCCACTACACCCGTAGCTTTATTTACGCAATTTTATTACTTTTTTTTAACTAGTTGAAAAGAAGGTTTTGGGTTCATGCTAATTGTAATAGATATCAATCGGTGTTTGACTCACAATGATCTCATTCATAAAACAGAGCAGTTGAGGGTAAAGCCATTGCTCAAGGCCACAGCAGGGGCAGCATAGTGATGGTGGTATTTGAACTCACAACGTTCTGATCAGAAGTCTAGAATTTTAAACACTGAGCTGCCCATTTCCCCTATAGGAAGAAACACAGAGGTGGAAAAGTCTGATGTCCCAATACATTCGTCCATATAGTGTAGTTTAGAATAATTTAAAATTATAAGTTATTCAGAAAAAGCAATAGAATATTTGTCTTTTCATTAGTGGTTTTATTCAAGAACTGATCTGAAATAGAATTTTTTCCACACCTACATTTATTTGAAAACGTAAACATTGAGTCTGTGATTATTATTGGAAAAAATAAATAAAATAAAAAAAAGCACACACATTCTAAAATATTAAAAAGTTAATAATATTTATTCGTTGTTGTATGTTTGACTGCCTGCAGCCAACCAGATCCATCAAGTGTAAAAGAATCCCTCAAAAAAAAAAAAACACCTGAGCATCAGCGAAGACTCTGCGCCAGCCTGTTCAGCTCCTGGGAGAGAGCCGTAACCGTGCCCGTGATCTTCTGCTTGTCTCGGTCCTGGAGCCGTCCACCACAGCGCTGGGCGAACTTGTCCGGGTGCCAGAGAGCCTGCTGGCGGCGCAGAAACTTCCGGAAAGCGTCTGTGTCTGTTCGATCGACACCGTGCAGGATGACCGCGATCATGTCGTTCACGGAGCCGCGTGGTGCAGGCCAGGGGATGTCCTCGTATCCCAGGACTCCTGCGGAGGAGGAGCTGACGAAGACGGCGTCGCAGCGTTCCTCGTAGCGCCTCTTCTTCCTCGTCTGGGTCTCGTCTTTTTTACGCGAGGCACGCTCGAGGTATTCCTGGTGCTCCTTCTCCAGCCGGGCGTGCAGCTCTCTGCGCTGCCTCTCCTCCTCTTCCTCGTTTTTCTCCTCCTTTTTCCGCCTTCCCTTCCTGTCTGCAGTCGCTCTGGCCTGCCGCTTGGTCTCGTACTCGCTCCTGATTCGGTCAGCCCAGTCAGCAAAGTCTGCCTCGTCTTCATCGTATCTCAGGAAGTCTGGAAATACACAGAAAATGTGAAAAAAGCACGGAGAGATATTCAACTCCCAAGATTCTAAATTATATCTGCTTCAATATCATATGAGGGAAAAATGTTAAAAAATTATTTTTAAAAAATTGCCCTGTGAGTTTTTAACAAACCCTGATTTTAGTGCGCAGACCTGGGAGTGAGGCACATCCCTGTATAAACATGTGTCATTTCATTAAACATTTAACAGTTTCTCTCGGTTGCTATGGAGCAGTTCTTGAATTGTTCATAATATTCGCAAAGTGGATTACAGTGACTGAAGGCTGAATGTCTTCTGTGTGGCATCTTTGAATCTCAACAGCACAAATGTTCACATTACTGCATGTGGGATATTAATTGCAAGAGACCAGACAGGATTCACACTTTTACTGCACTGTATTAGTGTTCATACGTTTCTTTGTTGTTCATTCGTTTTCAGAAATTGTACTTCTGCGTTTTTCTCTGTCTGTCCGTTCACTCGCCTTCATTAGACGTTCAAGATTCATTTGCCCAATTCATCAATTCGAGACAAAATGACAAAAACTATAATTTAATATACATTTTATTATTACTATTTAAATATTATAACGATTTAAGCTCGACTATAAAAATGACAACTGGTTTGACAATTTTGCCTTCAATGAACTGATGCCTAGATGTTTTGGTGAGAACCGGTATCATATATTTTGATCGACATGATAAATAATTGATAATTTTTCACAATCAATTACAAAATTGATCATTAATTATAAATTAATAAAATGCCGCAGTCTCATGTGTAAAAACAAACAGCGTGTGGTGTCAGTGGTTCGCCTCTAGAGGCCGCTCTCCTACAGTGAGAGGACCGAAAGCCGGAAAAACAGTAAATGTAATTCGTTATTGTACTTACGTAGTTTTTTCGGGTATCTGTAGTTTACTGGATTACTGTATTTCCATTTAGGGAGACTTTTACTTTAACTTCAATACATTACAAAGTCAAATCGGTTGAGGTTGAACAAGACGTTTTGAAAATTTCAATTCCGATCTGAGAAATGTTTCAAAGCAACTGGGAAAATTATAATAGCCAACTCAAATGCTAAAAATAAATAAAAATAAATAAAAATTCACTATTCTCCAGAATTCTACACACCATGAAGGCAGCAATTTTCAATGCTCTGATCATGGGATGTCACAACATAAAATGTGATTTCTACAATCTTACCCTCATCATACTGCCCGAATGTTTCAAAAAACTCGTCCTGGCATTCGCCCAGCAGCTTCTCCCTCCACTCCTGCTCAGGATCAGACCTCCGAGCAAAATTGCTCGGTCTCCATTTCTGTACAGACACACACAAATACATGTAAATATAGTGCTTCACTGGTTTTATTTCCATCTCAAAAGTTTGTGGACACCCAACCATAAAATTGGAAATGCTATTTAATCATCGCATTCGGCCCCCATTTGCTCTGATAATAAGCTCCACTCCTCGGGAATAATCTTCTACTCAGCCACAAGGGTGTTGGTACAGTCAGGTACTGATATAAGTGATTTGAGGAGGCCTGAGGTTTAGCCAGTGTTTATATTAATCTCAAATGTGTCCAACAGGGTTGGAGCTCAATAGCAGGAGACCTTATACTTTGTGCACTAGGGTCTCCTAGTTCAAGTAAAAGGAACATTTTATACTACAACATCCACAGATTTCTGGCGTTCCAATACTTTCGCTCATACAGTTTTTTTTTTAGAAACAGTTATGAGCTGAAAAGATAAACGATGTGTGTTAAATCATGCTGGTTTTATGAAATACCAGACCGAGAGACCAGTAAACTCTTTGTTGTGACCGGATCGTGTCGTACCTGTTCGAAGCTCAGGCCTTGAAGCAGTTCATGAGGAGTGACTCCGGCATTGTTGCGTACACTCAGTGCAGCGGGACAGTGTTTACGCAAAGGAACCACCAGATCGTCGTAGTCTGTAATAAACCAAAAAAAACATGAAATTCGGTTTAAAGTCTGCACCATATAACAAGACGATGAGCCGAAGCGAACGTTCAAGCTCTGTAAGGGTTATTTAAAAGCAAACAGTCATCTGGAGTGATATTCAATTTCAATTATTCAAATATTGAATTTCAGCTCAACGCTGAGAAACGAACTATAAACTTTCCCTTTCACTCTCACAGATACTCTTCTATCACAAATCACTCCTGTCACTCTTCTCCACCCACTCCACCCTGCCTGCACTCTTTTCTTCACATCTCTAACACACTTTACTTTGCACTGTTGACCACAGGTACCTGAACTCCTCCACCTTCTCCACCTCTTCTCCCTGCAACCGCACCACTCCACTGCCCTCCCTCTCATTCATTACTCCTACTGACTTTCATTCCCCTTCTCTCCAGCGCACCTCCACCTCTCAAGGCTCCTCTCATTTACATTTACATTTGCGGCATTTGGCAGACGCCCTTATCCAGAGCGACTTACAACTGAGCAGGGGAGGGTTTTTTTTTTTAGGGCTTTTTGCTCAAGGGCCCAGCAGTGGCAGCTTGGTGGTGGTGGTGGGATTTGAACCTGTGATCTTCTGATCCAAAGCCCAATGCCTTAACCACTGAGCTACCACCTCCCGCTTCTCCACCTGCTTCCTACTCTCACCACAAATCACAATATAATCCGCAAACATCATAGTCCAGGGAGACTCCTGTCTGACCTCGTCCGTCAACCTGTCCATCACCACTGCAAACAGGAAAGGGTTCAGGGCCGATCCTTGATGCAGTCCAACCTCCACCTTGAACCAGTCTGTCGTTCCTACTCCACACGTCACTGCTGTCACACTGTCCTCATACATGTCCTGCACCACCCTCACATACTTCTCTGACACACCAGACTTCCTCATACAATACCACAACTCCTCTCTCCACTCTGTCGTACGCTTTCTCTAAATCCACAAACACACAATGCAACTCCTTCTGACCTTCTCTAAACTTCTTCATCAACATTCTCAAAGCAAATATTGCGTCCGTGGTGCTCTTCCTCGGCATGAAACCACACTGCTGCTCACAGATGGTCACCTCTTCTCTCAGCCTGGCTTCCACTACTCTTTCCCATAACTTCATGGTGTTACTAATCATCTTAATTCCCCTGTAGTTACTGCAGGTCTGCACATCTCCCTTATTCTTAAAGATCAGTACCAGCACACTCCTTCTCCATTCCTCAGGCATCTTCTCACCTTCCAAAATCTTATTAAACAACCTGGTTATAAACTTCACTTCCATCTCTCCTAAACCTCTCTCATCATCTCTTCGAAATCTTCCCATCACTAATATAAAGCGAATTCAATGCCTGTGCAACCAAAGCAGTGACGTCATAGGGTGTTGTAGTACAAGCTCGAGCTACTTCAATTCAATTCAATTAATTTTTATTTGTATAGCGCTTTTAACAATGAACATTGTCTCAAATCAGCTTTACACAGATAATCCATCTTACTTTCAATCCATACTTCCCCCTGAACAAATTCTAAACAGCCCTCTGGGTCTCAGTTCACCTGCTTTGCCGTGTTTCAGGGCTCTCTTGGCGGCCAGGTGCAGCGGCGTGTCCCCGTTCCGGTCCTTGTGCAGCGGATCAGCTCCGTGCTTTAACAGCAGCCTGAGCAGCGCGTCGTCCCCGTGAGAGCAGACCACATGCAGCACTCCTCTCCTCCTCTTCCCCTGAGCGAAATTCACCTCCACATCTCTGTGTTTCCGCAGATACGACTTCAGTTTCAGCAGACTTCCTTCTTCCACATAACGCCAAACCTTCTTCTGCTTCCGGGACGCCATCTTGTATTTCTCATGAAAGTATCCACAATTGCTCGATAGCTAACACATCGTTAAATAAATTACAAAGGAGGTATTTTTCGAGGTATGAGGTATTTTCCGAGGTAAGAGCTACTGGAAAATAGTTGTCTTATGACGTCACAAACCCTCCACTAACCATACATAGGCAACACTTTTCTGTACGGCTGCGAAATAGTTCCGGCGTCTTTCAAGTACACACAAATTCGTTCCGGGCGAATAGTTCCGGCTGTAATTTTTCTTTGTACCAGTAGAGGTCGTGCTTCACTGAGGTTGCTTCCAGACAACAATTCCATCCTTTCTCCATTCATTCATTTTTTTGTTCGTTTATCCATTTATTCATTCATTTTTTTCCCCCTCAGATACTATTAAGTCTTAATTAGAGTATTAATATCCAGAGCTGCCTGGTCGATGTGAAAGTCTACCTCTAGTAATATCTTTATTTATGGCACGATGCATACAAACAGAACAATGTTACTCCTGGAAAGTAAAAAAAGAATCATAATAAATCATAATCACAAAAATCAAACTGACACTTATTCAATTCATTCTTTCATTATCAGCTTATCATTAACAGCTTCGTCCTGGTGGAAGATGGATGGATGGATGGATGGAAGGAGGGAAGAGAAAAAGAAAGAAAGAATGGTGCTATATACTTGTCGAATATACTTTGCAGCACAGTGAAATTCTTTCTTCGCAAATCCCACTGATGTTAGGAAGCTGGGGTCAGAGTGCAGGGTCAGTCATGATACAGCACCCGGGGAGCACTGAGGGTTCTGGACCTTGCTCAAGGGCCCAAAAGTAACCCAGAACCTTAACCACTGAGCTCCCACTTCCCAGAGTCCCACTGCATGCTTGGAGACTGCGTGTGATTTAAGTGAAGTGAAATGAAAGATCCTGAAAGAAATCCACCAGAACATTGGGGCAGCTTGTGAAGCTTCACACAGTCAGTAACCTGAACTCTCTGGATCAAACTCGAGAGCTGTGACATGACAAGGCTACACATTCAGGCTCAAGAATGGGATAATACTGGAACTGATCAAATTTCTGTGTAAAATGATTACAGTCTTTATTCTGTTATGCTCCTTTACCCTTAAAATCTCTGCTCGGACTCCAGAAAGGCCTTAGACACCATCAGGTGACCTTTCTGGAGTCTGAGCAAGACATTTAAGGGGTAAAGGAAAAACTACTGAAAAATGAATGTATATAGGGTTTGTATAAAATGGTTTAAACTTTACATTTTTTTTTATCTTAAGTCAAAGTGAACTTATTTTTTACTTCGCAAGAAGCACAGCAGAATGAAATTGCGATACTCCAGAATCTAATGTGGAGATGTAACGTATAACTGCCAGCATTCAAGACAGGTAACAAACAGCACAATAGACAGTAGAATAAGACAAGGCAAAATCAGTACAAATGCTTATATACTATACTAATACTAATAATAATATTATTAACTACACAAAATACTAGTCTATATACAGTATTACTACACATACACTATATGCCAAAAGTATTGGGTCACCTGACCTTTCCTGCTATATCTGGTTCTTTTCCAAACTGTTATCACAAAACTGGAGGTACTCAATTGTACCTGACGTCTTTAGATGTGCTCTAATAAAACTTCGCATTCACTTGAACTTGGAAACCTAAAACCTGTTCCAGCATGGCGTTGCCCCTGTGCACAAAGTGAGCTCCTTGAAAATCTGGTTTACATGCTTTGGAGAGGAAGATCTTGCCTGCTATAGAGCTCTGATCTCATCCCTACTGAACACCTTTGGGATGAATGTGAACGCTGACTGCACCCCAGGTCTCCTCACCTACATCAGTACCTGCCTTTTGTAATACCCTCATGGCTGATGAACACAAATATCCATAACACACTCCAAAATCTAGTGAAACATCTTCCCAGACGAGTGGAGGGAATATAAGAGCAAAAATCACATACCGTACTTATGACCAGGTGACCCAATACTTTTGGCAATATAATGTATGATTACACTATGGTATGTTGTGCCCCAAACACTAATACAAGGATCTTAGATATTTAATATGATATAAAAAATAGTACTTGGCACTACAGAGGTGCGTTATCACTTATATTCCTTTTAATCTAATACCAAGTACTTGTCACTGATAGAATATACCGATATTTTTCATCTCATCTCATCATTATCATCATCCTCATCATTATTATTTTTATTATAGAGACTAATGGGCGTCTCTCAAACTAGTTTCCTTCCCCTTTATGTATTTGTATGTATTTTTTCACTCAAGCCTGTTTCTTCTTTGAATGACCAACATCAAATCTCCTGCTTTTGAAAAAATCTGTCTGTCTGTCTGTCTGTCTGTCTGTCTGTCTGTCATTTGTGTGTGTACATTTATAGCATTTGACAGACACTCATCGAGAGCAACTTACATTCATCTCATTCATATATCTGAGTATTTGAGGGTTAAGAACCTTGCTGAAGAGCACGAGAGTGAAGTGTTGGTGGCGCTGGGTTACAAACTCATGACCTTCAGGCCAACATCTTAACCACTGAGCTACCACCTCCTCAGTAGAGGATTCCTCAGTACTATACAATACTGTTCAAAGGTTTTAAGCAGGTGTGGAAAGAAAATGCTGTACAGTGAAAATGTTTTGAAAGCAGGAGGTGTTATGTATTTATTTTTATCAATTCACAAAGTGGAAAGTAAATAAACTGAAGAAAAATCCAAATCGAATCGATATTTGTTTTGGCCACAATTTGCCTGCAAACAGCATCCATTCTTCTAGGTCCATTCACACAGTGTTTGAAGGAAGTCGGCAGGTCGGTTGTTACAAACATCTTGGAAACTTAACCAAACTCTATATTTTGTGAATGTAGGCTGCCTCAGATCCTTCTGTTTCTTCATGCAATCCCAGACAGATCTGATGATATTGAGCCCAGGGCCCTGTGGCGGCCAAAAATATCATTCCTTTCTCTTCTCTACGCTGATGTTCTTATCAGAATCATCATCAGAATCTGAAAGATCTTATTGCGTTCGCACGTACAAGGAATTTGGGGAATTTGTTTTGGTGACAGAAGCTTTCAGTTGCACATTTTTGTCATAGAAAATAAAATGCATTAAAACTTTCTTTGGCTTCTCCCATTAGGGGGCGCCACAGCGGATCATCCGCATGTATGATTTGGCACATGTTTTTACGCTGGATGCCCTTCCTAACGCAACCCTCCCCATTTATCCGGGCTTGGGACCGCCACTAAGAGTGGCTGGGGTTGGTTCCCTGACCGGGGATTGAACCCGGGCCACAGCGGTGAGAGCACCGCATCCTAATCACAAGACCACCAGGGACCCTAAAGAAAATAAAATGCATTAAAAAGTGTATTTTCTTTAAAGTATTATCGCACTGAAAAACACAATATACATTTTTTTTTTGGTATTTGCACAGTAAGTAGAGCATTTAAATAATCATGAGGTAGATGCCTGGAGGAAGAAACTTTTCTGGATGCTGTTGTGATGTTCGGTGCTCCAAAAGTAAATGGTTTGGATGTGAGTGATTTTTTTTCGGAGCCCTTTTCTTCCCTCTGGATGTAAACAGTTCTTGAGGAGTGGGTGGACCACCATTGGGAACACCAAGAATCCTTTCATGTGTCATTGAAAATTATGTACCTTTCATTGAGAACCCCTTCTGTAGGGGACGTACAAATGTTTCTGTCTACCACACACACACACACACACACACACACACACACACTTCCAATAGGCCACAAACTTCCCTTGATGTACTTGTGTAAGTTTTGCTGCAGGATTCACACCGTTACCACAGGCCACACAGGAGGTCTCCTGTGTGAAGCACCTGTTCAGCAGAAGAGCTTCTGTGTGAGTGTGTGTGAGTGTGAGTGTGTGTGAGAGAGCGTTTGTTTCGTCGACTGTGTGTGTGGGATGGAAGTGTGTATATGTGTGCTGGTCGTTTTTCCAGGCACGAGAAGTAGCTGTATCAACAAAACGCGCACAAAAGTAGAAACGCAACCCGAAGAAAAAGCCGAAGCTGTTCAGGGTTCAGCTGTTGTCTCGGAGGTGCTGCGGAATGTAATCGGGTACTTAAAATTCCCAGGAATCATTTTGACATCATAGATATTTCTTTAAAGCAGTAAAGATCTAGGATAAGCTGCGTCTCAGCGATTAGATGATGCTCTGCTTTACTTGATTCGGGTTTTGGCTGCAGGTCTGTAGCGTTGCTGCTCACTGGGCTCATTTTAATGCTAATCTTTTGAACGGAAACTCCATAGTTGTGTATCTTTATGGTGCACAAAAAAAAAGAAAAACGATCCAATTTAGGGGCCTAAATGAATTTCGGCCCCAAACTTTGCTCTTCTAAAATGAACTTAACGCAATGTCTTTCAAAGGTAAGGATTGTGTACGTTTGTCCCTGATGAGCAAACCAAAGAAATCATTCTAATAATAGATCAGTGTGCTGAGAGTAACATTAGAGACTTTTCACATAAACTTGATTAAAAGTCTTGTGACAGAGATGATAATTGGAAAATTATAGCCATAATAAATCAGAGTACGTTGGATACTTAAGTATATTTAAAAAGGGGGCAAATACTTTTACTTCAGTAAAAATTTAAAGGGAGCAATTATACTGGAGTCATATTTTACCTACTGTATCTCTACTTTTACTCGACTACAACTACTTTTATTCAACTTTTACTGGTTTGTGTACTTATTCTCATATTTTATTTTATTTTGACTCAATGTAGAACATACCATCAAAATTTTAATCTTACAATCTTTTCTGCCCTCTTTTATTTAGTTTTTATTGTCCAAGACAGTTCCCAAATACTTGTTCAACAATCTCCGTACCCACTTTATTACTGCATGTTTGCTTATACTGAATAAATTTCCTCTTTATAATCAGTAGTAATCTCCTTGCATGGATTCCTCCTCACTGACCTCAGTGGGCTAACAATTAAAGAATCATCAGCAAATTGTATAAGATGCCTATTTCTAAAACAACTCTTACAATCAGATGGTTATAATAACCATACTTTTGAAACCATGGTGGATTCTGAATGGTTCTCTGGTGCCAATGATGAAATGGCAGTCCTGAGATTTGATCCGACAGCGCTCTTAGACAAAACGGAAAAGTTCAGTTCCTCTAATACTGGTGTCTTTATAACAAGAGGAGCATGTGATCATTAGAATTATAGCACCGAAACCCTCCTGTCAATGAGATGAGAAGATAGCTGTGTGTGTGTGAACGGCCTGAATATGTGCAGCTGAGCCGGCTGTGTGTACGTCGCTCACAGGCCTCTCTTTTAACTCCGGTGAGAGAGAGATGGAGCGAGCACTTACAATGGAGAGGATAGAGGAGGCTATGAAGGGAGCCTTTGTGGATTTCGGAGGATGAGAACTGCTGCTCTCGCACCCTCGGATCCGGAACGGTTCTACGCTTTTCCACCCACGAGCCGCGCACCCCCCCCAGCCCCCCCACCAGGGACGTGATCTTTTTAATAATAACGCACTTTTTTTCCCTCAAAGGCAACCTGGAGACTGTTCGCTCATTCAGCTCCTGTCATTACTGTTTTCTCCAGGTGCAGTAGTTCAGCAATTAGTGCTTCAGGTCTTTTTTTTGTAGTGTGTGTTATAAGTTCATGAACCGCATGATAAACTACCTTACCATTGTTTCACCCACGATTCAAAAGGGGGTTTTCTTTTAATTTCCTGAAGCAGGGGTCATCATTAGGTGGATTTAGCAAATTGCTATAGCAGATTGAACCAAATCCTTGAATGGTATTGCAGCTGAAATGAACAACATCCCAAAAAAAAAAAAAACCTGGCCATAGTTCAGTGACTGTAATTGTTTTCTTTTTAACCATGAGGGCTTTTGTAGTATGAAGTGGTATCAAGAAGTTTAAAGACTAACTCTGTTTACAGAAAAGTACTTATTTTAGCCACGTTTACACACAATCACCTTCAGAACGGTGCCCTTTCAAAGCAATACAGTACAATTCCTGTCACTTCTGGAACGTGTCCTGGAAGTCTTGTTTTCAAGCACCTTCTTTGATTCGTTCTGGATTTCCGCAATGGTCTCAAAACGGTTAGCTTTGAGCTGGAGCTTCAACTTTGAGAAAAGGGCAAAGCCTGCAGGAGCCAAATCTGTCAAATAGGGTGGGTGCAGAACTGAGATCATGTGGATTGTTCTCTGATGATCATCATGCACAAATTGCCGATCGGTTTAGAAGTTTTCGTCGAAGGGCTTCCCGATCTCTCGTCGTCTTCCACTGATGTCAACCCCATGTCATGTTAATTGTCTTTGTTTCAGTTTTGTCCAGTTTCACACAGAATTTCATGTAAGCTTTTTCTTCCAACTTGCTGTTCATGATGAAATCGCAGACGTGGTAACGCACTTGATCACCAGTTAGCACCAGTGGTCTAGAAACTGATACCACCTCGTAGATTCCCTGCTGCTGTCAATCACATGCATCTATTCAAATTGTTCCCATAAAAGCATATGTTTGAGAAGAGGAAGCGTTTTCACGGACTTGATTTCACTGACAGAATGATTCGCACCATGGAATTACTAATTTACATATAAATGCACAGCGAAACCACGATATTTAAAGACGACCAAAACAGAAACAGCATCTGTTCAGAGTTAATGGCAGAGTTAGTGTTATTTTACACCTAGCTAATTAATAATTCAGCATTAAACCTGCCGCTTACTGTGTTATCGCATTTATTAGCCCGTGCATGCAACCTTCCACTGATTAAAAAAAATCTGTGGTAACCTCAGTTAAAAGAAATGTAAACCTAGATTCATTATAGATTCACTTGATTCACATATTTACCTTTTCTGGTTTGTAAATGCCTTTAAAATCATTAAAAACTTTGACATGTGGCAGGTGAAATATGATTGGATAGAAACTTTGACATAAACATTAAACACTTCTGGAAGCAGCACAATCAAGAGAAAAGCTATTAGGCTATAGGAAATAATTGAATACATATTTATAGTAAAATATTCTGATAAGGAGGAAGTCTTGAGATGAACCAGAAGGAAACCCATTAACATCTGACTCACACCGAATGTCCATTCATTATAATTCTATCTTTGTTGAGGTTTATTGGACACTATTCCAAGGAGACATAGTAGGTCATCACAAAATTACCAAAAACACAGAAAAATGTAACAAAACACTGCTTCTGTGGAGAAATATATCTATAAAATTCTAAACATCAACCATTTCTGCTTTTTTTTTCAATCACATTATTTTTGGTATCTGTTGATATCTCAGTGTAACACAGGTCACTTGCACTGTTGTTCTTCAACATTTCCAGTTTTCCCTTTTGCCCTTTGTGTGACTATAGGTGATGAGGAAGTGTGTTTGTATCAATTCATCACATCTGCCCCACACCTCGGCTCTTCAGGGGGTGAAGCAGGCTGTAACAAGGTCCTGCGCTAAAAAGATGAACAGCATTGATGATGCTGAAAAGCAGGATTTCCCTGAACAGGAAAACTCTCCCCCTCAGCCTCGCCCTCAGCAGGGGAGGGAAGATGGAGGAAGAGCAGAGGTGGAGGCTGGGGTCTACGACAGGATACTCCAAGGTCCTCCAAGATCTTCTGGAGGGTCAGCACGCGTTTCCCTCTCTTCTCTGTTGCCTATTGTTAATATCCAGCGGAGCCATATGCGCTCGTTTCCTCACGAGCTATTCCTGACCCGGCCTGCTTTTCTCCTCTGCTGGCCTGCGAAACGAGCGATTGTTTCTGGGATTTTCCTCCGTTTCTCAGAGGAATCTACCAGACAACAAACCTAATAATATACACTGCATGTGCTGCAAAGAGATCTCATGAGTCGAAATGTTCATTAATCTTTGCATGTTCGAGATTTCTTTGTGGGAATATTATTGATTCCCATCTGGGCTTGGATGTAGATGCTTCTTTTGTTTAGTGGACATATATCTATATATCTTTTTTTTTTACATACTACACAGAAATGTGCCTGGGATGGGACACAACCTTGTCAGACTCTATTTTTGTACTTATTATGTTTGTTAGTTTGTTCATTGGATTTAATGTGCACTAAACAAAAGAAGCGTCTACATCCAAGCCCAGATGGGAATCAATATACGAATTTTAATATATATATAGTATTGGAACATCTGACTTTTCCAGCCAGATGTGGTTCTTCCCCAAACTGTTATCACAAGGTTGGAGCCACACAATTACACAGGTTGTCACTGACTTAAGAATGGTGATCAGTATGGGGTAGTTACTGAACTCTACTGTACTGTACTGTAGTTTCTTAAAAATTGAACAAATTACAGTACATAATTTAGCAAAACTGAGCAGTGTACAGTACTGTACTGTATATATGCATGTGGCAGCAAGTGCTTGGATGAGCGTCGTTTCGTAAGTAGTGGGTGGAGCATACGCTACGTTCGCCTGCCGCGTGAAACGTAAAATATTTTTACAATTTTGTCGTATCGAAATAATCGTGGTAATAACGGAAAGTCGAACAAACGTAACTCTGTTACCATCTGTATAACTGTCTATGGGTGCTTTATCATTACATTTTCCCTTCACTTGTACTAGGAGACCCAAACCTGTTCCAGCATGACCATACCACTGTGCACAAAGCAGCTCCATGAAGATCTGCTTTACATTGTGTGGGAGTGGAAGATCTTCTGTTATTAAACTCCAACCCTATTGAACCTTTGGGATGAGTTGGAACTCTAATTGCATCCCAGCATTGCATCACTTACAACAGTACCTGACTTTACTAAAACCCTTGTGGTTTGTGACAAATCACCACAACAGAAAATATATAAATAAATTATATAAATAAAATATATATAGTCTACTCACCCCTATGAAAAATATGATTTCTTATTATAATGAGACTAAGCTAAAGAGAACCATGATACAGTATAATAATACAACAAACAGAACAGACAGAACAGAACAAGGAACAAACAGAACATGGAGCTTTGAACTAAAAGACATGGAGTGACAAACCCAAACATAAATTCAACAACAAACGAAAAACCAGCAGTGCTGTGAACTGTAAGTTTATTTACACATGCTAATTATTGTGATATAAAATCAGGTGCATAAACAAACATGTAACATAGTTCATAAAGGTGAAGTTGTGCCTCCTAGCATGATTCTGCCACCACTATGCTTCATTGTGGTTATTGTGTTATTTGTTTTTTTAGATCTATTTCCACTTTTGTAATATTTTCTAAAGGTTTTAGTGTTATTTCAATAAGTCATGATGCCACAACCCTGATACCATTCTGCCCTGAATCCAATACTAAAACTGTTAGTATCAGTCAATAGAGATACCAATCCAGTCTTTTAAGATTGAAGCACTGAACTACAGGGGGAAAATACAATCAAGCATTGCACAAAACAGATGCTTTCACCCAAAAATCACCCACAATGCAAACGTAATCTAGTATAAACAATGAAAAAATACATTTCTAATTTATCGAAAAACAAAATACAGGCAACTCTCTTTGTAGATAAACTGAAATACCAAAAAGTCCAAAAAATGTTCTATTTGTTACAGGAAAGGATCATTCCCATTAAAGAGAGTTGCCTGTATTTTGTTTTTCATCAAAACTGGTTTAATGCAAATGATCCTTTCCTGTAACAAATGGAAAAAAAATTGGACTTTTTGGTATTTCAGTTTATCTACAAAGGGAGTTGCCTGTATTTTGTTTTTCGATAAATTAGAAATGTATTTTTTCATTGTTTATACTAGATTTCGTTTGCATTTTTTGCTTGAAAGCATCTGTTTTGTGCAATGCTTGATTGTATTTTCCCCCTGTAGTTTAGTGCTTCAATCTTAAAAGACTGAATGGGTATCACTATTGACTGATACTAACAGTTTAAGTGTTGGAATCAGGACAGAATGGTATCAGGGTTGTGGCATCCTGATGTATTGAAATAACACCCGATACTGATAACGATCCTGGGTATAGGATCTTTACCATCTCTAGCACATGATGTTAATTGTTCATTCATCCTTAGTGAGCACTTTATCTTGGTCAGAATCATTTGTGGATCGAGAACCTGGACTGAAAAACACTGTACAATAGATATTTTTATAAAGCAGCTTGACAGAATTAAATTTATTAAATATATATTTATTCATTTGTTCTCCTAAGTTCTTTATAAATCCCTATAATGAGTAAGCCAAAGGCACCAATGGTGAGGGGAAAACTCTCTGGGAAATCTTGAGAGGAACTTTGTAGTTTGTACTTTGTAACTTTGACTTTGTAGTTGAATCACTGAATTTACAATAGAATATAAACTTTAAGATTTTTTGAATTGACATATAAGCAGTATTTACATTTACCAGACGGAAGAAATAGTATGACTTATATATCGTAATCATTAATACATATGCGGGAAAACACCCCTAAACAGGACCCTAGTCCATCACAGGACATTGTTCACACACTCGTTCACACCTCAGCCAATCCACTAACTGGTATGTTTTCTGACAATGGAAGGAAACCAAAGAACCCAGAGGAAACCCTGTGGAGAAAGTATGAAATTCAATAACAAACAGAACGTTAAACCCACCACCCTATGAGTATTCCTCAACTTTAACATAAAACGCAAGAACGTATCGAAAGATTAGCGAATGCTCCAACAAAGTTCTTTGCTAGCTAAGAAAGGTTTCATTTCCCCTCTTTTTCTTGTTCTCTTTCTACAAACACATTTAAAATCCCCTCATGTCAGTCAACTCTTGCACTTATACTTTTTTACATGTAGCTCAGGGTGTGTTTCGCAGCTCATTCAGGAACGGCCCACACACACACACACACACACACACACACACACACACACACACACACACACACACACACATCTCTATTCACACAGACAGATGAAAGCAGTGCAGCAGCCACACCTGGGCCATCAAAACACACCTTCAGCCATTCACAGGCCTCACGAGAGCTACTGCTGCTAAAGCCTTATTCAAACCCATTCCACAAACCCCAAGCGCCTCGTCTTCTACACGTTCATGGACAGTTTGCCTAGGTGTGGTGAAATCTCTATCTCATTCGAGTGCACTAAATGGGACAAGAGAAATAACAACCTGTGCAACTTGTAAACTCTAGCTAATCATACACTCTTAGATAGGATGAGATTACATTATATTAAAGATTAGATTTCTGAGTGGATTTCAAGCTTTCAATCATTTTATTGCCAGATTATGTTGTTATTTCTTTTTAAATATACACACCATATTGACAAATTTTGTGGACACCTTACCATCAGATTGAATGATTCTAGAGAAAGTCTAGAGAATGTCCTAAATCCGGGAAGATGTTCCATTAGATTTTGTGGAGATTTGTGTTCATCAGTCACAAGGGTGTTAGTAAAGTCAGATACTGATGTAGGTGAGACAAGGAGGCCTGGGGTGCACTTTGCATTTCAATTCATTTCATAGGTGCTCATTACGATTGAGGTTTGTGCTGTATAGCGGGAGATCTTCCCTTAAAAACCCATGTAAACCATATCTTTTTGGAGCTGGCTTTTGTGCACAGCTGCACTGTGGTGCTGGAACAGGGTTAAGTCTCCTAGTTCAAGTTTATCTAAAGGTATTCCTATACAATTGTGTTCCTCCAACAGTTTTGGGAAGAACCACCTATGGCTGGAAAAATCAGGTGATCCAATATTTTTGTCCAACAACAATTATCTAAACACCATCATGTAGAAAAGGTGTTTAGAATCATTTTATGTGGAATATTCTTTTATTCTGAAATATCATCACACAAAAACATGACGAACATGACTAACAATTCAACAACAGAATTGAATTAAAACTGCCCCCCTCCACCACCATTAAAATGAATGAGATCACACTTGAAGCTAATAGTATCAGGAAGTTGCACGTTTGTGTGTGTGTGTGTGTGTGTGTGATTATCAGCTGGCGTGTGTCACATTGGCTCACAGTCCTCTTCTACTTTAAAGTGACGTTCATTTGTCTGCAGCGTCCTGCTATTAGCTTAATGAAGAGTCCAGGTAATGACATCAGCAGATCAGATCAGAGCAGAGGAGGCGTTGTGCTGCAATGTGTGCTCCATAGCAGCATGGTGTGAGCAAAACAGGATATACATCTCATTAAATATACGTATACACTCCGTAGGTGTGGGTGTATCAGAGAGTGGAAGCTCATTCATTCGGATTCATTCACACGCTGTCTTCTTTGCTGATTCAGGGGAAAAGGGAAAAGTTTTGCTTTACCTGCGAGCAGAAATTGAATAAAGTACTGTCAAAAGTACAGGAAAAACACTCTCTCACACCATACAGTGACATTCCTATTCTGTGAATCTTCCCAGGAACCTCTGAAATCATTTTTAATAAACATACAAAAACACACGAGATGTAAATGACATCACAAAAAATTACAACTAAATGCATGAAAGAAAAGTTTGTGATAAAAAAAAAAAGAAGTGTGCATCGAATACAAGCTGGCATTTGTATCGCAATGCATTATTTTGAACAGACTTGCATCAGTAAAAAATATAAATATTTATATATAATTATTAGGAGATACGCTATACTTTTATTTATGACCAATATTTTATACGTAGATTGCTTTCTCCTCTGTAAACTGTTTCTCGAGTGCGCTCTCTACGCGAATATGACGTATCGCAACACTACGGAGACCGAGGCGTGTCCTGGGAGTCACATAAAATACAGATTAACATGGCAGAGGTAGAGCTGTAACTTCCTGGAGACAGAAAAAGAACATGTGGTTTTATTAAAACCTTTTCTTTTTGGTACATTTATGATTTGCTGTCTGTCTAAACCAAAGAAATAAAAGTGGACTATACTATATATAGTATATATTATATAAATATATATATATATATATATATATATATATATATATATATATATATATATATATATATATATAACTATAATGAACTGAATTGCATCATATTTGTTTCATTGCATCGCACTGCATTAAATCTCATTGAGCCGAATCAAATCGAAATTGGATCATACTGCATCGTAATAGGGGTGAATCGTATCGCATTGGCTTCAGTTATGGAGATGCGCATCCCTGGTGTATATATATGATATACTGTATATGTGCAAGGAACACATGGAAGATATACAAGGTAGTATTCTCAGTAGTAGTCTTTGATGTCTGTAGTCACCAGTGATGTTAGTAGAATATAAAGCAATGGGAGAACTTGGGGGAAAAAAAAATAGAAAATGACAATAGAAAGTGAGAGTGGTAGAAGAAAGTGGAGTGGAGTAGTAGCGGTAGTGGTTAAGGCATTGGACTTTGGATCCGAAGGTCATGAGTTTAAATCCAAGCCATACCAAGCTGCCACTTCTGGGCCTTTGACCAAGGCCCATAACTACTTCTTAGTTGTAAGAATGAGATAAATGTGGTAAGGGCATCTGCCAAATGCCAAAAATGTTAATGTAAATGAGAGAAATTAGATAATAAAATGGGGAAATAAAAAGAAAAAAGTGAAAAAAAACCCTGAGAAATTAAATAAGATTTGGAGAAATCAAGCCATTCCGATCACTGCGCTAATGCTAGACGTGGTGCAGCGTGGAGTTTGTTTATGACGTGCCGTGGTTCATTGTTTGCTGGTGAAAGCTGCCGGGGAAGCAGATGAAAGGAATCTGTGATGGTGTTAAACACGGCTACAGCGGCGTGGAGCTCAATCACTGCAGAGCCAATACACATGTCCTCTTTTTAACAGCAGGAGGGTAGCAAGTGTGTAGAGAAGTGTGTGAGCTCCGAACTCAAGGTTAGAATCTAACATCCCTGGATGTGAGTTGAAAAACGACGGAAAGATCGACGCATTTGTTGGAGAGACACAGCTTTGATTTGGGTCCCTGCACCCAGAGAATCACGCTATCAATGTTTCCTGTGCTAACGCTCCTATTTAGCTTATAACACACACTAAACTCGCATAGCTGGAGTGTATCCAGACTTTGAAAGGTCGTTCGAACGCAGCGTAAATCATTACATCTGGATTTCTGAACAGCTGCTCTCTTACAGACCTATTATAAAAAAGCACTTTACAAATAGAACTGAATTGAACTGAATTCCACTAAAACACCGCCGTTTGAAATCCAACATGGCCGAAGTGATTTAATGATCATCGTCCTTATTGGATCCATCGTCTGGTTTGCCATCTCACTTCAATCTTGATCAGATAAACATCGAAAATTCTGCACCTAATGATCTAATTATTTTATTCAGCTTTTATTTTATTACTCAGGTATTCATACTGAAGCGATTTATTCTGTATATACACCAAATCTAACGTACAAATAATCTACAATTTACCTGAATAAAAAAAAAAAAACGATGAAATTATGAAGGTAAACACACGTGTCATGAGTCTCTAGGATTTGAAAATGAGCAGACGATCTGCATTTATACTTTCCAATTTATAATTTCCAATTTTTTCATCTGACATTGTTGCATCATGCCTCTTATTTTATTTCATTGGTTTTATTGGTATAATGTTTATTAACATTTGTATGTTATTTAATTTAATTTTAGTTTCATTTTAAATTATTTAAATTATTTATTTATTTAAATCTTTTTATTTTATTCGTTGTTTATGAAACAATTCTGTACTTTTATGATTTGTTTTTTTTTAAACAGGTTTAGGACTAAAATAGTAAAAAAAAATACCCTGTACAGTTCAAAACAAGGCCTTTAGTCTCGCAGACTGCAAACGCAAAGACTCATGACATAATGATCTTAAGTTTCCGTCTTTCCGCTCGATGATACGTCTCACTTTGAAACGTAAGTGACCATGAGATCTGTGAAATCTGCCTAAACGCCAGGATCGGATTGCCATTCCCGAATTTCTTTTTTTTTACGACATCTTTGGAAATATCCGTGGAGATCTCGGGTGCGTGATGTAACCGGAGACTTTTGAAGGCCACAATCCGACACTTACGTGGCTGAGGTTTAAATCTCTCCAGCTGCTGCTGAGTGAAGGCTGAACCAGGGGGGGAAACACCATAACACACATGTGGGCTACAAAATCCGAGGAGGACCTCGGAGGAAGGTCGGGAGTTTTCTGTTTGCCTTTCAGAGCCATAATTTTATTTTCTGGCCTGATGTGCGTGCTTTAGGGTCGGTTCTTTATGTCACCTGGAGCCCTGAATACACACAGATTCTGTAAATGAGGCCTTCATGGCGTGCACAGTGTGTTTCCTGTGCACATTATTCAGTCCTGCGCTGACAGGAAAACAAATAAACAAGTCTGAGACAACACTAAGGTGACTCCTGGGCCACACACACAGACACACACGGCCTTATAGGAGGCATATGTGACTAAACACACACACATTTGTCTGGTCTGAATGGGCTTTTCTCATATCTTGGAGGTCCATATTGTTATTTATTAACATTTCTTAACCTTTTGGCAATTTTGAAGGAAAAAGTGTCAAGAGATAATCTTAATAAAACCGAAATTTGACAGTATTCATGATATTTTCAGCATTTTAATGCAGTACAGCTCATCTAGTCGTGAAGAAAATCTCTCTACAACCCACATAAATAGACGCCATCATCTTCTAGATCCATCTTGTACCATATGTCGCTGTACACCCAGTAGTGTGTTCACTGTGAGCATATTTGGAACAAGTCATATTTTATTAACATTCTGTCCCGAAGCCTAGTTTTGACCATAAATTTGACTTATCTAACATTTTAACTTATACCCCACCAAACACACACCCACCCACACACACACACACACACACACACACACACACACACACACACACAAACGTCCATCTGTGCTGCACAATTTTAATCTCCGGATTACACACATTTATTAACTGTCATTTTTCACAATCATACACACCATGTTTGGCATTTTCTGCTGATGCCAGTGTACAGTCAATCAGAGATGGAAAGTAAAGAAGTAACAATACTTCCTTACTGTACTTAAGTAGATTTTTCTGGTATCAGTACTTCGCTATTTATTTTTCAAACAACTTTTTTTACTCAAATATCTGTACTTTAAAGGAACTACAGGAATTTCTGGGAGATACTGGTCAGTCCTTGCACTTGGCTACCATCTCTTGTATTCTTTACAAATTTGGGTTGTGGTGCAGGTTGGCAAGAAGAATATGCAAGCTTGCCTGAATTATGCCAAAACATTCATTCAGCACCCCAAACCCTGTGGGAAAACGTGTTCTGGTCTGACAAGAGAAGATTTTTGTCCACAGTTCTAAAAGGTATGTTTGTGGCTCAAAGCCTATACAGAGCATCATCCAAGAAACACTATATCGACAGTGAAGCATGGTGGTGGTAGCATTTTGCTTTGGGGATGCTTCTCTTTAGCTGGGCCAGGGCACTTTTCAAGATAGATGGAAATTAATAGCTACAAATATTATATATTTGGGCAAAAAACTTTCTGTCTTCTCTGAAAAAGCTAAAAATGAATAGGAATTTCACATTTCAACATGACAATGACTCAAGGTACATAAAATTAACAAAAACATCGCTTCGAAAAAGTGTAATCAAATTTTAGGAATGGTCTAGCCAAAACCTTCTCTTTTACAAAAGCACAGAGCGAGAAAATTCCAAAGTCTTGATGTGTAAAGTTAATAGAGACTTATTCACAAATATTTGCCATAATAAAGGCAAAAGGTGCTTCCACAAGCAAGTTAGGAGGGGTGTTCAGACTTATGCAATCAAGCTGTGGTAGTTTTTGTTTATTTAAAATGTTCCCAATTATGAAATTTTTCCTTTTATTTCTGGATCTTTGTTTGGTTTCTTCTGAAGATCACATTAAAGATGTATCGAGTCTTTTACATTGTTGTTAATTTTGTCTTTATATATTGTTTTAAACTAATCAACATACAGCTGTTAAATCTATGTCATTAAGTATTTTGCTCATGGTTTTTACAATGGGAAAACACACCACTCATCACAGTTACCTCGCTAGCTTGTTTAGAACAAAAGACAATCACGGAGACGCCCTCGATTTTTGTTGACTTGAATAGCTTGGACGCACGGATCTCAAAACCTGGAGGAACTCCAGACTTCAGAGGACGTTACAATGCACCGTAAATCATTACATATGGATTTCTGTCCTTATTGTTAAAAGCACTTTGCAAGTAGAACAATGGGCAACGTCAGCACGTATGCATAGAATAAATCATCAGAAGTGAGTGCTGTTATGGAAAAATAATTAACAAAGGAGAAGGACTTTTCAATATTATCCTCTAACAGATCATCAGTGTTTTACTCCTCTTAATCCACAGCAAGCTGCCGGTAATTACAACCTCAGTCAATTAAACAATGACACGTGCAACTTTTTTTGATTTGTATTGCTTTTTTTAGATAATTACTCTTTATGTTTTCACTTACACTATAGCTGCTTTTTTAGACTATCCTCTATTTGTTAAACGTTTCTTTAATATAATACAATTTAAAAACATAGCTTGTCATGTTACACCGGAAACTCTTTTACTGACACTGGAGACTCCTTCTCTGAATGTTATTATGAAAACTCCATTGATCGGTTCAGATAGAAAACAACACTTTAAAATGATTTTTTTGTGCAGTGTGTACAGATAAACTGCTTACTCTTTATATAACTGTTGGTTTCTGAACATAGAACCATACAGGTAGTTTCTCAACTCAACACATGTATCAGCTTCACCCATATACACATACAATATATCAGTTTCACACACTCTCAGGACTGTAATAATAATAATATCCGCTCCTGTGTTGCTTCCTTTTTACTGATGTGCAAGTTAGTCAGGGGCCAATACATTCTGCAAAGGCTACACTTATATATGCACTGTATATGCAACAACCACCTATATGGTAGGTATAGCTGAAAAATGGGTACATTTAAACACCTATAAATGTGTGTGTGTGTGTATACCGAAGGTGTCCAAACCTTTTTAAAACACTATACAATTTCTTCTTGTCTCTGAGACAAGCCCTTGATGTCTCCATAAGAAAGCATTCTGTACCTTTTACTTTATCTTTTGATTAGGCTGGAATTCTGGGAAACTTGGCTTGATTTTGATTTTGGGTGATTGTTTATATTTGCTTGTACCTTTTTATCTTTTTATCTTTTTATCTATTTATTGTGTTTTATTTTGGTTTAGGAATGATTGTGTTTTTATGTGTGGGCGGCTGGCCACTTGGAATTTCCTTCGGGATCATTAAAGTCTATCTATCTATCTATCTATCTATCTATCTATCTATCTATCTATCTCTCTATCTCTCTATCTATCTATCTATCTATCTATCTATCTATCTATCTATCTATCTATCTATCTACCTGCTACCTTGAAGTATGCATATACACTAAAAAAAGTCACATATATTTTTATTTAATTTTCATTAAAAATTTTCCTGCAGCAGCAAATGAAATACAAATATTTTAATTAGATCTGTATCCATGGCTTAATATCTATATTTTCCTTGTCTCATGTAAAGAGGGCCAAAATAAAATTCATCTTGTTTGGGCATCTTTGGAAAACACTATATGGAAAAAAGTACCAAGACACCTGACTTTTCCAGCCATATGTGGTTTTTTCCTCAAAGTTGGAGATGCACAATTGTATAGGATGTCTTGCAGTAGTCAAGTCAAGTCAAGTCAAGTTTATTTGTATAGCGCTTTTCACAACAGACATTGTCTCAAAGCAGCTTTACACAAATCAACAGTGATGGTGAATGGTGTGCATTTGTCCCTGATGAGCAAGCCGTGGCGACTGTGGCAAGGAAAAACTCCCTTAGATGTTATGAGGAAGAAACCTTGAGAGGAACCAGACTCAAAAGGGGAACCCATCCTCATCTGGGTGACATCAAGAGTTTGATCATAAATCTTTCAACAATACAGAACACTGGAGAGTGAGAACTAACATGATTACTGGAGTATAAGATTATAAGTAATGTTCTTTCTGCAGTCTTAAACAGTCTATATGGTTAGTAGCTCCGAGTTTTATAAGCTCAGCATTTGTGATCACCACAGATCCAGCATCAGCTTCTCCATGCCAGAGCCTTTAAACACTCCAGGAGGTCCAATGTCAAAACTCCACACATGTAGCGGGATCCAAATGGCACTGGTACGTCTCTAGATGGTTCAGGATGTTTGTGAGTTCGGCATCTACTTCTTTAAAGGTCCGTAATCATCACGAGGTGGGAGGTGACTGGAGCTGGAGCAACCTCAGGATGCCTCGGGATGGGGAGAAAGAGAAGCAGTGGAGAGGAATTAGCGTAGCTGCTGTTCATGATATTAACAGCACAAGTTGATAATGTGCATGTGATCAGATGTTCTGGAGCACAAGGTTATGATGTGATGTGTGTTATGTGTAGGCTTTGCTAAAAGATACGTTTTAATCTACACTTAAATTGGGTGAGTGTGTCTGAGCCCCGAACACCGTCAGGAAGACTATTCCAGAGTTTAGGAGCTAAATGTGAAAATGCTCTACCACCTTTAGTGGACTTTGCTATTCTAGGAACTACTAGAAGCCCAGAGTTTTGAGATCTCAGGGAGCGTGGCGGATTGTAGCGTGTTAAAAGACTGGATAGATACACGGGAGCCAAACCATTTAGTGCTTTATAAGTGAGAAGTAATAGTTTGTAGTCTATTCGAAACTTAACAGGAAGCCAATGTAGGGACGATAAGATCGGGGTTATGTGATCATATTTTTTTGACCTTGTAAGAACTCTGGCTGCTGCATTCTGGACTAACTGAAGCTTGTTTATTAATGAAGCAGGACATCCACCTAGTAACGCATTACAGTAGTCTATTCTGGAGGTCATAAACGCATGGACGAGCTTCTCTGCATCGGATATAGACAACATATTTCTTAGCTTAGAAATATTTCTAAGGTGAAAGAAGGCTGTTTTGTAACCTGATTGATGTGATTTTTGAAAGACAAGTCGCTGTCTAAAATAACACCCAGGTCTTTTACCGTTGAACTAGTGGTTACAGAACATCCGTCTAAATGCAGGTTGAGATGCTGGAGCATCTGTATACCAGTTTTGGGCCGATGAGCAAAATCTCAGTCTTATCAGAATTTAAAAGTAGAAAGTTATGGGTCATCCAATCTCTTAGTTCCTTAACACACTCAGTCATCCGGGTTAATTGAGCTGTATCGCCTGGTTTAGATGAAATATATAGCTGAGTATCATCAGCATAACAATGGAAGCTAATTCCATGCCTTCTAATAATATTTCCTAACGGAAGCATGTATATTGTGAAGAGCAGGGGTCCTAGAACTGAACCTTGCACGCCATAATTTACTTGCATTAGCCTGGATAGCTCTCCATTCAAATCTACGAAATGGTAACGATCGGACAGGTAGGATTTAAACCAGCTTAATGCCTGTCCCTGAATGCCGATGTAATTTTGTAAGCGATCTAGGAGGAGATCATGGTCTATAGTGTCGAATGCAGCACTAAGATCTAGTAAAACCAACAGCGAGATGAAGCCTTGGTCTGAAGCTAAAAACAGGTCATTAGTTATTTTAACTAGAGCAGTTTCTGTGCTATGATGGGGCCTAAAACCTGACTGAAATTCTTCAAAGATATTGTTCTCTTGCAGGTAGGAACATAACTGTGCAGCGACAATCTTTTCTAAAATCTTAGACATAAATGGGAGATTTGAAATTGGTCTGTAATTTGATAACGTGTTTGGATCCAGATTAGGTTTTTTAATGAGGGGCTTAATAACTGCTAACTTGAGGGATTTAGGGACGTGACCTAAAGATAGTGAGGAGTTAATAGCAGTAGCAAGTTCAAGATCATCCACGTTTACAATCCCATGTAAAGCATTTCTTCATGGAGCTGGTTTTGTGCACAGGGGAATTGTAACTCAGTGGTTAAGATTTTGGACTTCTGACTAGAAGGTTGTAATCTCAGCACCACCATTCTGCCGCTGCTGGACCCTTGAACAAGGCCCTCAACTGCTCGGTTGTATAAATGAAATAATTGCAAGTCCATCTAGATAAGAGTGTCGGCCGAAAAGCTGTAAATTTTATGCTGGAACAGGTTTAGGACTCCTAGTACAAGTGAAAGGGTAATTTGATGTCCTAATACTTTATCCAGTTTACATTTAACCATTATTCATCATTTCATTCGTGTTGTTATTGATTAGGGTTTGGAGTGTAAAGCAGCACAGGAGGGGGGATTAAAGAGTAAATATTAGCTAGGAGTGGGTGATCAGTTGGATGAGATTACATCCAGCCCAAAGCTCATTAACACTTAACTAGACTGGAGAAAGATAAGCACTCAGCACTTGTTTAGAGATGCCTGATTTGGATGATTGCAAGCTGTAGGTGAAGGAGCTACAGGAGTCCTGCTGTTTTATACATTTTATTTAATTTATTCATTATACTTACTTGATTTATAAAGTTACTCAAATATTCAACTTTGCATTGTCCTTACCATTGGACTAATTGCAAATAGATTTTGAATAAGAAGGAGTTCAAATGCCAGCACCAATAATCTGGCACTCTTTAAGCCCCAACTGTTTGAGTGTATAAATAAGATAATTGTAAGTCGCTCTGGATTAAATGTCATGAATGTAAATGATCAATTATAAGTTAGCAAACTGAAGTCTTATAAACTCCTTTAGATTCTAAATTTCAGAGCTTGTTTTTTTATTACAAACATTTCAATCTGTGGTTTAATAAAGTTCTGTTTTTATTTTATTATGGATCTTATTATAAAGAACTTGTATTAAAGTTAAGAAAGATGCAAAAATGATCAAAAAGCAAAAAGTGGCGACCAATTTTGTATAAATGTGTATCTGAAGCTGGTTTTGGTGATATGATATTCTGTATTTTGTATTTTCCTGATCAATACATAAAAAAGAAATGGCAAAAGTTTGAGAGTCCACACATGCACACACAAACACACACACTTACAGACTGTTTTGGGAGCTGAAGGGAAATCGGTGTGTAACATGCATTTCCTGTAAAGTCTCTTGTTTTGATTTTGGACAATGGCCGAGCTCAATGCTGGGGTTAAAACCGGAAAACTATGGACATTACACGATGCTAAAGACATTCCAGCATTCACACACACAGACATATACACACAAACAAAGAAGTTTTCAGTGGAATAAAGATTTTATTTACAGATTAATTCATAGCAGTGTCATAGCAGGTTGATCAGTTCATGAAAAACATGAGAAATTCATGAAAATTAGCTACCCATTACATTCCATTAATGTCCACACACACACACACACACACACACACACACACACACACACACACACACACATTTACAGCAGTCTGTCATTTGTAAAAGCTGCCACTTATTAACTCGCCCTCGTCAAACAGCATTTGTCAGCTGCCATCTGGCATTCGGAGTCCCCCAAAACACACACACACACACACACACACACACACACACACACACACACACACACACACACACACCACTCTTTAATCAGGTTGCAACACTTCTGCTCAGCTGACACCCCCGCCCCCCCGAACCCAATAGTCTGATCGCCAGTAATGAAGACAACAGGTAAATTGCTCAGTAGGAGACACTGGGACAACCCTTTCTATGTATGTCCAAGTGCTTAAAAAATGAAGCGATACAATTATGGAGGATATTGTTTGCCAAAGTTGAGAGCAAATGTCTCTTGTTGTGCAGACCACCCACTAGGCTTCCTCCATCAGCCCTGAGTCGCCCTAAAGAGTCCACATGAGGTCTACGAGACGCCCGACGCGAACGTCTGGAACGCAGCTGTCCGTGAGCTCTGATCTCCGGAAGCAATGCCAAAGAGCCTGGCACTGCAAACCCGAAAACCTCAGGGGAACTCAGACCGCACCAAAAAAAAAAAAGAGCAGTCAATAAAAAAAGAGCTTTTGGTGCGATACACATCAAGTCGAGAGTTTGGGGTTTTGCTTTTCCAAGATCAGTAGATTTACCGGCGAGTTGCGAAGGCTTCAATGAGACGACTTCCTCTCGTAAAAAATCTCTGTTGTTCACACCTTAGTGGCTAGAGATGGCGCCTCAGTCTTCTGTGAGGAAAGAGAACTTGCCGGGCTGGAGTGGAGCGCCTTCTTCAGGTTCAGGAGGCACAGAAACTGAGATCTGAAGCGCAGGTCGAAGAACGCGTAGAGAAATGGGTTGAGGCAGCTGTTGAGGTAAGCGAGGCAGGTGGCGTAGGGATGAGCATAGAGCAGGAAATTGAGCAGCGAGCAGGATTCGGGCACAACTCCAAGGTAGGAGAGGGCATCCATGGACTTTAGAAGGTGAAAGGGCATCCAGCAGGCCGCGAACACGACCACGAGGGTCGTGATTATTTTCAGGAGGCGCCGCTTGCGTTGGTCCCCTTTGCCAAGGTTCTTGTTGAAGTGTCGTGTCACGGTACAGCCAATGAAGCCGTAGCACACCATCATGGCCAGCAACGGGATCAGGAACCCAAACGCAGTGGAGGAGATGCCCAGTCCAGCAATCCAAAATTTTTCGTTCTCCTTGGTCGACACAAGGCTGAAATCCATGGCGCAGGAGGTCTGGTTGGTGGTATTGTCCAAAAATGTGGTGCGGAAGAGCAGTGTGGGGGACGCCAGTGCTCCTGAGAGAACCCAAATTGCAAAAAGGGAAACCTTCATTCGCCCATGGGTCCGGAGCTGCGAGCTGCTCAGAGAGCGCACGATGGCCAGGTACCTGTCCATGCTGAGGCAGGTGAGGCAAAAGACACTGGCGAACATGTTGAGCATCACTACG
This sequence comes from Silurus meridionalis, assembly GCF_014805685.1. Classification (NCBI taxonomy): domain Eukaryota; kingdom Metazoa; phylum Chordata; class Actinopteri; order Siluriformes; family Siluridae; genus Silurus; species Silurus meridionalis. The sequence goes on along the minus strand of NC_060894.1, from coordinate 3,454,286 downwards.
TAGCTGCTGAGCTTGCACAGGACCACACCAAATGGCCACTGATACCCCAGAGCCGTGTACACTGCCCACAGAGGCAGGGTCACAACAAACGTCAGGTCCGCCATAGCCAGATTGCCGATATAGACGTCCGCCGCTCTGCGCTTGCGCTCCGCCTTCCACACGATGAAGATAACCACGCCGTTCCCCGAGAGGCCCAGGATGAAGATGAGCATGTAGAGGATGGGGATGAGAGTGTACGACACTTGCAGCTCATCATACTCGCAGGAGTTGTTCGAGAGGTCTCCATCGTAGTTGTAGTTGTACTCGTAGTCGTCCGTACCGTTATCCATGACGCCTAAAAGGTTGAAAGTTCCAAAAGTTCAGATGATCAGAGTGTGAAGATCAACTCTGTCCTAAATCAGCATTGAGGGTCAAAGTAATAGAGAGCTCCTTTTTCAAGCTCCTTTTTCAAGCATGAATGCTCTCTGTGAGAGAATCGGTGCCTTTTTAAAGCTCTACCAAACCCAGGCACCCCTCCTCTCTCCTCCCTCCTTTCTTCCCTAGTCTATTGTCCCCGCCCTCTGTCCCACCTCCTTTGCTTTTCTTTAGTTGTAAACCATTTCTATGCACATAGGGGGCAACTATTTAATGCTTATTACCTAAAGCTCTAAAAAAGAAAGCAATTTTGTTATAGCTGATCATAAAAAACAGAAAAAAAGTCTAATCAAATAAAAAAAAAAAAACATGCTTTTAGAAACATTTACAAACAAAACCCTCACAAGACTTTTCTTTACCTCCCATGTACCAATAATTAAAAAAACTAATTTCTTTAATGGACTTTTGGGTTGCTGCCAAAGCAAAGTGTATGCATTTAAAAAAGCACGAGAGCGGATTTGTTAGGACAAGTCGGGACGCACGTTTTTTCTCCCTATAGAGATCGGCTCAGATCATAATAGTCGATGGTTGACGTGTGAACGACGGCCTATTCAGGTGAAAAAAAAAATAAAAATCTTCCCATTTCCATGCCAATGCCACTGGCAAAACACACCATTACACTTGTGTAAATGTCAGTTTCATCGGCTGCCTGTCTGAACAAGACCCCGAGAATTTCTCTTCAGCCAAATAATCCAGGGAAATTATGTCTTTTCATGGAAAACGGAAGCGGAACGTGAGAAATGCAGTTGCCTGCTTTAGTGGGATTATTAGAAAAGTTATGACATTATAAACTAAATTTAATTAAGAAATGTAAAGATAAAATCTGCATTCATATTTATTACATTTTATATTGAAGAATATTTAATAACTACATACATGTTATTATCCTGGGTTTACATTCATCATCCTAAAGAAGTCATACAGGTTACTCAACTGTGTTTGTGTGAGGTGTGTGTGGTGTGTATGGTTTGTGTGTGTGTGCATATGTTTCTCTCTTTTACTACAGTCTACACAACATGTTTAACTTGGCCGCATGTTAAAATATATAAATCGCATCTGGTCGTCATAAAAAGATTAAAATACAGAGAAATTAAGGAACAAAAAAGTGCCTCATGCTTCATCTGACTCAGAGATGAAACCGGATGAAGCTGAAATCTGACATCAGCGATTTTAAAGATTAATGTCACTTTATTAAGGAGGATATTTAATGTCTGAAGGAACTTTTTCTTTCTTTATTCCGTTTCATGTTGTTTATGAGTCGTTGGAATACAGGGGAAGGGAAGACAGACATAATGTAAAGTCTGGATGTTGGAATAAAAGCCTTTAAACTCCCACACAATGTGTACATACTTTTTCTTTTTGCTCTATTATAGTCACTGCATCGTGCGGTTTGAGAATATTGCCATCGAAAGTGTCGAGAAATCTATTATTAGCCAAACAAAACCACTGAATGCAGGAAGAGCGACTCAAGTTTCGAAGATATGAAAACTCTTGAAATTAAGAATTTGATTATACTAATTTAATTTATTAAGCAAATAAAAAGTGCATTTTGAAGTTCTTTTTTTAATTTGTATTCAGGCTTTTTTCTTTAACATACAATATTTTCATGGTTGCACTGAAAAATCGAAGATTTTAATTATTTTATATTCAATTATTCAGTTAGAAATTGTAAGAAATTAATTAATTAATTAATTTATTTATTTATTTTTACTTTTTTTTTTTATTTAAATGTAAACCGTTAAATTTTCTACTCTGATTTTACTTATATTAAATTGAATTTTTATTTATTTATTTTTTTATTAAGACTATTATATTTCTGAATCATCTAACAAGAAATAAAATTATTATACTAATTATACTAACTAATTGTAGAACACTAATTATTTTTAACGTATTAAATTATATTTAACCTAAAACCTATATTTAACTTAAACTTTAACTTTAAAATATTTTGAAGAAATTTTAAGAAATTAGTTCTTAATTGTTTTTTTTTAATGATTTTACAATTAAATTTCATAGCAAATCTATCAACATTATACACAAACTAACATTTCAGCTATTTATTAGCTAAACCCTTCTCCTGGAGTCTTTGCCTAGCCATGACCTGACCTGCAATGGTTTTTCTGCAATTGTTGAACTAGGAGACCCAAACCTATTTATTTAGAAAATATAGAAGCCAAAAGAAGAAGAAGAAAAAGAAGAAGAAGAAGAAGAAAAAGAAGAATAGGAAGAAGAAGAAGATATGTATTATGTACATACACACACATGACAGTATGAGCGCTATATGATGAAGACTTTAAAGTTCTGGTCTGGACGCGTGTGTGTGTGTTTGTGTGTGTGTGTGTGTGTGTGTGTGTGTGTGTGTGTGTGTGTGTGTGTGTGTGTGTGTGTGAGCAGGCGGGAGACTTCACTCGGCACTCTGACCTGTCTATCAGCACTGCACCGTCCATGGCGCCGAGGCCCTGACCGACCCAGACACAACTATCTGCTCTTTCTCCTTCTCTTTCACACACACATACACACACACACACACACACACACACAAACACACACAAACACACACACACTCACCACACACACACACACACACAAACACACACAAACACACACACTCACACACAGCTTCAGGAAGGAGTTTCCTCTGTAATAACATCATTCTTCTCATGCTTTATGCTGATCACAATCTCATTCATTCTCTTTTCTCTCTCGTTCTCTATCTTTTTTATTCCTTTATCTTAGCAGGAAGTGCCCAGTGGAAGGGCACATCCCATGATTGGAGCATTGCTCCATTTTTTATGCTTTTCTTCGTTTCATTTCAGATTTACGTATTTCAGATTATAATCTTTTGCTTGCGAAAAAGGACGTAAAACAATAGGAATAATAAAAAAAAAACACAAAAAACCCCAGTACAATCAAACTGTCGAAGTCTGTTATCATTCATTATACTGGTGTAAATGGCTTTTTTCTGTTGGCCTGAATACGATTTTTATGCAACAGTAAATGTTTTTAAACATTATTCAAAGGATTTCTCATCATTAAACCATGTAATATTACCAGGTAATATTTTGTATGGGTCCAGAAGTGGGGTTTGCAGTCATCATTCCTCTAACCACACACACACACACCCACACCCACACACACACACACACACTGAATAACATGGTTCCAGAAATATGACTGAATTCTGAATACGTCAATACTAAATAGTCACTAACAGGGGGTTTCAATATTTATTCCCCCTCCCCACACACACACACCCAAGGAATCCTCTTATCTTTCACCATCAGTCTTAACGGTGCAGATAAGAACATTTGATGAGGCAAATGGTATCGCTATACATATTCACAGTGACATAAACACAGCAGGAGCAGCAGGTGCTAATTAGTTTATCTTTCAGCAGCTTCGAGTGTGTGAGGGCATGTGTGTGTGTGTGTGTGTGTGTGTGTGTGTGTGTGTGTGTGTGTGTGTGTGTGTGCATGTACATGGCCTCAGGAAAAAAAAATCACCTCTTGTACCTCCTCAACCCAGATTTTTACGTGTTTGCTGGATAGAGTTATGTTGGTTTTCAAGTGCTGCTGCTTTGAAGCAAGTTAGGAAGTACCAGTTTAATGCTGGGGGAACTACTGTGAGAAAGAATGACACAAGCAGCAACAAAGAACCGAGAACAAGAAAGGTTGAGAAGACTAACGAATAAAAGGAAAAGTTGATTCATTAGAGAGAAAGAGGAAGTGAGAGTCAAAAAGACTGAGTGAACATTCAGAACATCCAAGTGTGTCTTGTTTGTGTGTGTGTGTGCGTGTGTGTGTGCGTGTGTGTGTGTGTGTGTTTGTTTTAAAGAACAAAAACTTCAGAGAAACTATGTGAATTAGAAAACTTTATAAACCTCCGTTCAGTGGAACAAGCTAGCATAAACCATTGTGATGTAAACATCTAAACTTCTGAAGAACTAGCTAGCATACACCATTATGGTATAAATATCAACACTTTGATGGGAACTAGATAGCATATACCATTATGGTATAAATATCTGAAATTCAGGAAAACTAGTTAGCATAATATTCAGAATTATTAATCATTAGCTAGACTAGAGCCAGAATAGCTCATTATCATGGGAATTATCTAGCTCTACAGGTAGCTTAGTCACTGTGTGCATCATATATAATTTTTAATGGCCATGTAGTGTACAGCATAAGACATAGAAACCACCACGTTACAACTCATAGAGAACCTCTTGTATGCAGTGAAATGGAAGTCTGAGTTTTCTATCTGGTCTGAAGAGCACAGTACCATAGAAACAGAAAGGTTAAAGGCTGCTGATTTGAAGCAAGGTGAGAAAGCTTGTGGTTATCAGTTTTGCGCTGATAGACTGCTGTAAAAAAGAGTAACACAAGCAAAGAGACAAGAAAAGAGAACCAGAAAGGTTAAGAAAACAAACAAATTAAAGTACATTTATAGGAAGTTTACAGTATGACTATTAAAACATCAGGAGAACAAGCTAGCATAATCTATTATGGTATAAATTTCTGAATTTACGGAAAACTAGCTCGCATAAACCATTATGAAATACATTTCTAAACTTCAGGAGAACTAGCTAGCATAAACAATTATGGTATAAATTTCTGAACTTCCAGAAAACTAGCTAGCATAAACCATTATGAAATACATTTCTAAACATCAGGAGAACTAGCTAGCATGAACAACTATATTATAAATATCTGAACTTTGATTTGAACTAGCTAGGATAAATCCTTACCGTATAAATGTCTAAACTTAATAGGAACTTGCTAACATAAATGGAAGAATAGCTTATTATCAGTGGAAATAGCTAGCTCTATGGGTAGTGAAGAGTGTTAGATTAATAAATTCAGGTTTCTCCATTTTCTAGAAAAATAAAATAAAAATTACTTTATAACTGGAAAGTCCCACATTGCAATAAACATATATATTTTAAAGTCAGCGATTTGAAATATCAGAAAGTCAAATATTTGAAGTAAACTGAAAATCTATATATCTGTATTGATATATTTAAATATGTTCACGTACACGCATGCGCGCACAAACACCTAGTTTCACAAATATTTCTAGACTTTTATTAAAAATGAATTTTTTCCATGATATCTATAAATATCATGCAGTAGCTACTAAATATATCCTAAAAGATGAACATGTGAATAATAATTTTTAACACAAGATTTCAACACAATTGTGTAAAAAAGACAGAATCAATCCTGCATGTTACGTAGCATAAACACCTGAGTTACTGCCATGACACCGAATTTATAGTTGAAACTCCTCAGATCTGACATCTCCACCGTCTCGCTTTGTGTGTCGAGGGGTCAGAGGTGATTGACACCAGGCTGCTAATCACCCCGACCAGAACGATGGACGAGTTCACGCCTTATAACTCACAAACACACACACACACACACACACACACACACACACTGGCTGGAATAGCTAAACATCAGCAAAACTAGCCAGCAGTAAAGCCATATAGCCAATAAACTAGATATCTTCACTCTCAAGCACAACTCATAAAAGACAGCTTAGCTAATCTTTAGTTAAAAGAGCTGGCATTGAAATTTTAAACTGTTACAGCTTTGAGAAAACTAGCTTGCATGTAACATAAGTATAATTAGTCCTCAGGTGAAACATAAGAACAGGAATCTAATCTTCAGAAGAAATAGCTAGCATAAACTTTAAAAGACAATGGAATTGATATAGCTAGGGAAACAAGCTAGCATTAAACATAAAAGCTGCAACAGCTATTTTTATTTTTTTACCGAAACTGGCTGTTAAAAACAATAAACACTGCACTAGGTAAACTTTAGGAACATTAGCTAACCCCAAAACCAGCATAATCCAGAAATCTTTGGAAAACCAGCTAGTACGTACAACCTTAAAAGCAAGTACAGCGAATCCTCAGAAGAACTAGCTAGCACATCAAAAGGCAGTGAAGCTAATATAGAGCAAAACAAGTTCATAAAACCTATAAAAAAGGAATCTGTTAGGAATATAGTCAATATATTTATGGAAAATAAGCAAGCATGAACCATAAAAGCAGCAAAAGCAACAGATTTTCCTCAGGAAAACTAGATAGTAAAGAAAAACTTCAGGGAAACTATCGAGCCTGAAAGCCGTGGAATTCAGATATCATCAGGAGAACTGATGGGAAAACCTCAATAATTACATATCAATTTTGGGTGTTAGTAATGTGTTTATGGCTTATATTTAAGGAAAACTATTGTATCATCAGAAGGACAAAGGGACAAACTTTAATAAACATTTAGGGTGGACCGTCAGGGTGGACAACATCAACAGCAATATATCTGCGTGTCATACACAACATCCGGAAACAACAACCGGCCGGGTTTCCTGAAGATGTGGCACTTAAATTAGAAAAGACAAACATCCTCAAACATACGCTTTCTGCCTGGTGCCTCTGTAGCGCTGTCCTGGTCTAACCCATAACACTTTTTCCAATGCTCAAAGCACATTTTCTGTACTAGTTTCTCAGTTTGTGGCGTCTGTGGAAAGTGTCACGTGAAATCATCTACACTGATATTGATTCTGTTTTAGGCAGGTCTCTAAAGGTCACTTAGTTAATAAACACTATATGGAACAAGTTTGTGGACACCTGACTATAAGATTTCTGAACATCCTATTTCACATTTAGTCTTTATTTGCTGTTATAATAACCTCCACTCTTCTGGGAAGATGTTCCACAGAGAACTGTGAAGATTCATTCACCAGTTGAGTAAGGAAACCTGAGGTGCAATCAGAGTATATGGTTTATAGCTCCAGTCAAGAACCAACCTACTGTATGTAAAGCATATCTACAGGCTTGGGTCTTCTAGTTCAAGCGACGGGAACATTTTATGCTTCTACATCATTGACATCCAATACAATTGTGTGCCTTCAACATTGTGGTAAATACAATGTCCCAATACCTTTGTCCATATAGTGTAACTTGATATCACAGACACACATCAGAGAGTAGCAGTAAACGTAGTGAGACTTTCCTCACCCTGAACATCCTCCTTACTCACACACACTCATCCTAAACTTCCCAGACAAACATTCACCTCAGCCGTGTGGGTTTCTATTTAATGAGCTGCTGAAACTGTCGGATGCTAATCAGGCTAGCATGTGACAGACACATTTCAGCCGCAATGGCTCCATAACCCCCCCCTCACTCTTTTTTCCTCCCTCTCTCACTCTGTCTGATTCCCCAGCTGTGCTGATTAGCTCAGGTCTCCAGCCGACAATAAGGCTAGCTGAAAGATGAGCCTCCGCTGCTGCTGTAGCTAACTACCACTTAGAGGCTCTTCTGTTTATTCAACTCACGTGTTATTTTGACGTTTTAAACCCAGTCATAAAGATACAGACTGACCGATTCATTAAAATAAGAGCTGTACATAGGCCTGTAGGTTTTCTCCACTGATGAGAGACAAAAGATATCCCATTTTACCAGTAATCATATTTGACTGATACTTTGATAAGCAAAACTCTAAGAAGCATCAATATTACCTCATTAAATGAAAAAACACTCCACTCCTTTTGACACTAGTAACACATGATGGCTGAAATCTGGTTGTATAGAAAGTCTAACATTAACATAAACTACTGGAAAGAGCACAACCAAAAAAGAAGCTAGGAAATGAAGAGAATAGACTATTGTAAATAATTTGATACATATCCATATAGAAAATACGAGGTGGTATCAGAAGGTTTGGAGACTAATGGTGCCAACTGGTGCTATTCTGACCACGTGCCTTGCCACATCTGCGATTTCATTATGGAAAGCAAGTTAGAACAAAGAGCAAACATGAAATTCTCTGTGCAACTGGCCATATCTGCCACAGAGACATTTTAATTGGAAGAACATCACTGGAAGATGACGAGAGATCAGGAAGACCTTCATGGAGCTCAACCTCTGAAAATGTTGAAACCGTTTGCCAACATGTGGATGATGATCGTCGGAGAACAATCCACATGATCTCACTCCCGCACCCACCCTACTCACCAGATTTGGCTTCTCGAAGATGAAGATCCAGATTAAAGGTCGCTACTTTGACACCGCAGATTTGGCCCGAATCGCAGAAGCTTCAAAAAACCTCCAGGACTGGACGTGCTGTATTGCTGTGCAAGGGAATTATTTTGAAGGTATAGTTTATAAACATAGACAAATGAAGTTATGAACAAATGAGCTAGTCTCGAAATTTTTTGATACCACCTCTGATATTAAAATATGTCAGTGATTCTGATAGTGTTGAAGCCAGCAGAGGAGGCCATGCTGGCCCTGATGAGCCACCACTGCTAAAAGGAGCTGGAAGTTCCCTCACTACTGTGAATCAGAGCAGTAAAGTGACTTATTGTAAGGGCAATTTGTCTCAGATTTTCTGTGCATTTGGTTTCCCCCTTCTGTGTTTTGTATTTTTTGACAGTATTGTACTATTAATTGCGCATGATAAAAATATGACGAGGAAGTCAGCACTCAGCACTTGTTCCCTTGGATCTTAATCATGGCATTTTTTCTTTTAAGCCGATTGAAGTATGGCCAAGAGCGTGGCGTCTCAGCGCAATGCAACATGCGCTTTGTTGTCTGGCCTGCTAATGGTACTTAGCAGATCCGCAGATCCAGATTCAGGACTTGAGCCAAAAGTGTTCTTTTTTTTAACAAGCCAAGGGTCAGTGCCCAATCCTCCGTATCGCACCACAGGAGGAAGCGCCATCTCTGGATTAAACGTGTCCGGCTTCTGTTTGTGGGTCACTCAAGGTAGAGATGTTTCACCTGGTGCAATCTGTCTCTGTCACTCCATTGTTGTGGTGGATTGTAAATATTTACGGCAAACAGGGATGTCCTGAAGTGTGTGTGTGTTGTACCCAGGATGACGTGCTGTTTAGATCAGAGCCTGGTTTGTTATTTATAGCGCACAGAAGTACCAGAAAAGTCTGTAACTAGGGTGTGAAGTCTGATCTAAATGTGATAAATAGAAAGGTGAACGGGTTTGTAGCTGTGAATTCTGTACACTGTTGCAGAAACGCTTGATTCTGATTGGTCGGATGATGGCTTCAAGGTTTATAGATCAATCCAGTTGTTCTTTTTTGTTTTATTGAAAATGACTAACGCTTGTAAGCCAGGCGTTAAGTAATAGTGTATAGCTGTTTAAATATTTTCTGCAAGAAGACTTCTCATTAACAATCATTGAAGGAGTCTCTGCTTTGGAGCAGTTTGAGATAACAGAGGCAAAGAGCTCTCTGAAATGCTGAAGACTTTCCAATGTAACAAAACTAACAAATTTATGAGCAATATTTTTAATAACTGAGGAAGAAAAATGTCCTTAAATCTGCCTTGCCCTTGTGTTTCTTATAATAGATCTCATTGTTCTTCCTTATTAATTTAATATTATTTATGTGCAGCTTCTTCATATATTTACATATTTATCTGCACTTGTCAGTTTGCACAATGCCTCTACTTACTCTTCTGGTAGATGCTTAACTGCATTTGGTTGCTGTTTAGTTGCTAAATCTATATTTTTCTTTTCTTTTATTATTAATATTATTGATAAGTTCTTTTAAATATTTATTTTGTGATTATACACATTTTCTTAATTTTTTTGTTTTTCTTGTTTTTCTTATATTATATTATATTATATTATTATAATGTGTTTAATTAATGTGGATTATTTATTCTATTACACCATATTTCTTTTATAAATTTTTTTTACTTTTTTCTACAATTACGCTTCCTGTGTGCTTGTGCAATGCATATGTACAATTAATTGTCATGCCAATGAAGCACCTGAAAATGTAAACCCTGAGCGACACAGGCTGTTTATAAAGTGTTTATAACTGCTTAATGTGGAAAAAAAAAACATTCAACGATAAAATTTTAACAATAAATGAAGTATCTAAGTGCCATTGTTTAATTAATTCACATTCAAGACTACTGATTTTATATATAAAAAATTTTTTTTGTGTGTGATACTGTGACACATCGAAATGTGTGTACATCATTTATCTAACAATGACTCTAAATATGGTTTAGACAATCAGATTTCAGAAAAAAAAATTCTAACTCTTGTTTTAGACCTTGAATCTCACATTGGCTATTTCTATTTGACTCCAAGATTTTTTCCCAAACTCACATTTATCATCATGCTTTATGCTATTTTCATAACGAAGTAAACGTCAAACACATCATATATGCGCTGTATGCTGGGAAAACGCCTTCTTTCCCCCACACCTGTCTCCTTTTCCTCAATACTGCTTGTAGTTGTCGCCATGGCGTCTACCCAGAATCCCTTGAGGCTGACGCACTCATCACTGCCCCGCTGCAGCACCGGTGCCTTCTGGGCTGCTACAGGAAGACGGGCCTGCCTGACAGGAACTAGTGACCTCTGTTCATGCCTACTGGAATCAGGCTGTGTCTTCAAGCCGATGGTTGTCTTATTGATTAGGCCATTGTCTCTCTTCCTGCTGAAAACAGAGAGTGAAAAATAAAGTATGACAGGATGGAAGGAGGGACAGCACACATCATTGTTCCTGAGTTTCATCAAACCCTATAATAGGATTTATATTTAGTGCTTCATTAATAGCTCTCTGGGTTACTGTAATCGCATGTGTTCAGAATGTCTCAGAGTTCGGGAGGGTCATGCTTGTAAAGACTGCAATGTCTTCAGCTGGAAAATAGCAGAAAATCAACAAATAAGAAGAACTTCATTACAGAAAGTATTATAGACTTCTTTGCATCAAGGCTGCAGACGGAAGCCAAAGTCTGCAGCAGGACCCTATGAAGTTCTCTATGATGCTTGCAACAACCTATTGTACATGCAAAATGCAAGAGTAAGAGTTTGGATCCTCTGAACTTCGACTGACACCGTGCTGTACACTGCAAGGCTTCTAGCCCCTTATTTCATATCCCGAGGGGGATAATTAGACGATGCAGGCCAGCTGGAGAAGCTCTTTTTCGGACGTGAGTGTCACAAGAAGATTAGACTCGTCTGCTCACAATCTCAGACGTGTATATCTTCTTATTCTTCATGCAACTCAACTTATTTTCCAATCGCACTCTCTTCCTCCTCCTCCGCCACTTCCTCCTCTTCCTTCTCCACTGTCTTGCATGCAGGGAGCAGCAGGATCTGCTTTAACGCCCGACTGGGAGATAAGAGGTTGAGCAGGAGGCCTGAGATAAGAGCACACACACTCACACTCCTGCGGTCAGCACAAACACCAGCAGCAGTAAAAAAAATCTAAATAAGTCCCTAAGGGTCTTCCTCTTCCTCTGGGCCGACGTGGGGGCTTCGGAGCAGATACAATCCAGGGAACACACACACATACACACACGTGACCTCTTGATCTCTGTCAATCTCCAGCTTTAATGAACAGCATGAAATCCATTCATACACTTCAGCATTTTTATTTAGAATTTAATAACTATGTTTTTAAGTGTGACGGCAGCCTTCTCATTTTAAAGTATTATCTCCTACCCTGTATACACTATATAGACAAAAGTATTCAGACACCTGACTTTTCCAGCCATATGTGATTCTTCCACTAAACCTTTACCACACAAGTTGAAGGCACACAATTGTATAGGATGTCTTTGGATATAGTAGCATTAAATTGTCCCGTCACTTGAACTAGGAGACCCAAACCTAACCCAAAGCATGACAATGCCCCCGTGCACAAAGCCATCTCCATGGAGATATGCTTTACATAGGTAGGAAGAGAAGATATGGAGTGGCCTGCTATAGAGCTGCATTTGGGATGGTTTTGAACGCTGACTGCACCACAGACTTCCTCACCCTACATCACTTTGTACATGACTTTACTAACACCCTTGTGGCTGAATGTGCACAAATCTCCACTCCAAAATCTTGTGGAACATCTTCCCAGAGGAGTTATTATAACAGCGAATGGGGACTAAATGTGGGGAAAAAACATACGAATTTAATGTTCATGTGTCCACAAACTTTTGTTCATATAGTGTAGAATACACAATGATAGAAATCCCTAAACTTCTAATTCTGCCTTTAAAGAGAACTTTGTGCTTTGTAGAAGATCTGGCATATGCATTTCTGTATATATGCTCGCTAAAGACCAAAGCTAACGATTTAGGACATACCTAGCACATACAAAAAATGCAGTGGTTGCACACAACTGTGGAGAATAACAACAGTTTGCTATTAGGCAGATAGAAAACAAGAAACTAGCTGAGGACTGAGGGTAACATGACGACTGGCTAAAACAAAAGGGCTCTAAATAGTTGACTGTAATGTAAAGGTATAGCGACAGTGAAAGTGCGACCAAAGTATTGCAAATGTCAAAATTTACATCAGATGTGTTGGTAAATGATATGGAAAATATCTTTATCCAGCTTAAATAATAAGCTTTTCATGGCTTTTCATGGCTAAGGAGCCTCCCATATATATATATATATATATATATATATATATATATATATATATATATATATTTCAATGAAGCAACACAGCTTCCGATAATGTTATATTCCTTCTAGACATTCTTCCAAAATTCACAACATTGAATTTATTAATGTCTGGACCATTTCCCTTTTTAACCATTTACAGTTACAGGACATGTGGAGCCCAAACAGTGAAGAGATTTCTGGAAGTTCTTATCTTATAAAGTAGTATGCAGTAATATGATAAGGCGATGAATTGACAGCTGTGGTGGTTTGAAATGCAAATCTGTCATGCTGTTTTATTGTAAACACACACACACACACACACACACACACACACACACACACACACACACACACACAATTTGTAGTTTGACAGGGTGGGGTTGTAACATAATATGCTATTGTGTAGGATCAGAGTGGTTGCAGCCATATGGCTTTGCAATTAGTCCAAATTATAATGGAGCTCTTAAGTGATTAGCTGTCCGTCCGTCCATCCATCCGTCCATCCACACACACCACTACATACACAGACCATTCACAGATGTGTGTCATTCCTGGAAAATATATACGAAAGCTTCAGTAAAGCATACAAAATGCATAAATGTATAGATAGATGATGGAATGAATGAATATTAGTCTGGGTTTTTTTTCTGTTCTTTTTTTCCAGACACAGATGGCAATTCTAATTCAAATCCTAATCCTGGATTTTTTTGGATCGTGGATAGTCTCTGCAATTTAAACGTAATTAATTAAACGGTACTTGCGGATTAGACAGAGCAGCATGAATGAATAAATACTGGTCTGTATTTTTTTTACAGATATTTTATATATCATGCCCTGTGTGTAAAATCCCGATTGAGGTCTGATGTAGGTTAATTTACACTATATTGCTGATTTCTGAGCATCGCAGCATTCCTTAATTTGTCCCGAATTGCTTTTTCCCTTCACTCTTTTAGAAAGATTGAGTTCCACTAGATTTTAGAGTGTGCTTGTGGACATTTGTGGTTATCAGCTACAAGGGTGTTAGTAAAATAATGTCCTGATGTAGGTGACGAGGCCTAAAGCGCAGTCAGCATTCCAATATATCCCAAAGGTTTTCAGTAGGGTTGAGATCAGAGCTCTATAGCAGGCCCCTGAAGATCTTTCTCTCCATACCATGTAAAGCATATATTCATGGAGTTGGCTTTGTGCACAGGGGAACTGCCATGCTGAAACCACATATAGCAGGAAAGGTCAGGTGTCCCAATACTTTTGTCTAAATAGTGTATCACTGAGGCAGGATTCTCGAAATCTCACAAATCTTCTCTCCCTCCGTATCAACCCCGGCTCCTGCCTCCCAATACCTCGTCCTCCATCTTCATGAACTCCTGCTCACCACTGTTCCAGATGCCCCAATCATGTGTGTATGCGTGTGTGTGTATATCCTGTATCTACGACCCCTGCTTCCTTGCCGAGGAGGAAGACGGGAGACAGCGGGAGCAACAATGCCAGGAAAAAGCCTCCAGAGATTAGAGCGTTAAGCACACTGCTCAAATTAATGACAAACACACTCCTGCGACGCTCTCACTCACGCGCGAAACGTGCAACCCTTACAGTGGGGGAATTACGCTCCAATCTCGCGCGCACACACACAGATGCAGCCAAGACACAAAGCTGGACTGTAATCATAAGCTTAATTGCAGCTCGGGCGTAAAAACCCTCAGGATGTGTCTGAGGTCCAATCTCACAGCATGCTTTCCTCAAACTGTTCAGTAAAAAAGTAAGTGAGGTCAAAAGTGACTAATAAAGTGAGTTGAAAGGAAATAAATCAGTTAGTTGATATTATTGTTGCGAGGACAATGAATAATGAATTTTACTTGACTTAAAGCTAAAATCTGCATAAAATGGCTGTAAGATCTGAAGTGTTCATATGTGTTGAGTAAATTTATACAATACATGGACAAACCTTTGTGGACACCTGAGCGTAAGAATGGTATATTAGTCCAGATTTGCTGCTATAATAATTTCCACTATTTTGGGAAGCTGTTCCACTCAATTGTGGAGGTTTGTAGCGATTCATTCAGCCACAACGGTGTCAGTAAAGTCAGCTACTGATGGAGGTGATGTGATGCAGTCAGTGTTCACATTCATTCCAAAGGTGTTCAATAGGGTTGATAGGGTCAGAACTCGACTGTATATCAAGAGATCTTCCACTCCTACTCCTATACAATTGTGTGCCTCCTACTTTGTGGTAACAGTTTAGAAGAGAACCACATATGGCTGGAAAAATCAGGTGTCCCAATACTTTTGTCCTTTATGCATAATCATTATATTACTGATTATATGTACAGTATATTTTCTTTTCTTTTATAGTTTATTTCAACTTGCTTGCTATTAAAGAATCTCACACCCTACACATCTCGTTATTTTATAAAAATCAATCTAAAAACTATTTCAAGTCAGGATTCTATCTTGCAGTCAGAACCCGCATGACATTATATTTTAACTAAATATTTGTTCTGAATCAAAAGCCTATAAAAAAAAACAGTGTGTACACATAATATGCTTTCTTTGCACTCATGGGTAACTGTAAAGCTCACTAGCTAGTCATTCTTAGCCACCCAATGACAACGTTATATTTAGCTACATTATGTAGTTTATTTATATACTTATATAAAAGTCTATATTTAATGCTTTATTTATATCTTGATGTACAGAACTGTGTGTTTATATGTTTTTATATATGAATCTTATATATTCGAATAGCAAGCTAATAAATGTTAGCTAGCATTAATATACAGGTTCTTGGGATTTTTACCTGACATAATTTACCTCATTTTGGATTTTAGTCTGTTACTGTACACAATATGGACACAAGTATTAGGACACCTTACTTCCATTTCCTTCCACATGCGTTCTTCCACAAACTTTTACCACAAAGTTGGAGACACACAATTGTATACGATGTTTTTGGATGTGATTGAATGAAATGTTTTCTTTGCTTGAACTAAAAGACTCAAACCAGTTCCAGCATGACCAGTCCCCCGTGCACAAAGCCATCTCTATGAAGATATGATTAACATGGGTTGGAGTGGAAGATCTTCTACAGAGCTCAAACTTCAACCCAATTGAACATGATGAATGTAAATGCTGACTGCACCCCAGGCATCTACACATCACCTACATCAGTGCCTGGCTTTACTAACACCCTTGTGGATGAATGGATCTCCACATGCACACTACAAACTCGAGTGAAACTTCTCCCAAAAAGAGAGGAGATTATTATACCGAAAATGGGCACTAAATATGTAAAAAGCACATATGAATCTTATGGTCAGGTCCACAAACCTTTGTCCATAGAATGTATCAGTGAAATTATGAATGGTTCTACATGAAGTATCATGAAGTTTTATTTTACTGAATGAAAATAAATGTTAGTCTTATCTAACACCACAGACCTTCATTCCAACAAGAAGACGTAAATCCTTACGACGTAAACGTTAACCATGTGCAGGACGGAGGTTGAATGGGACCACTCGTTCATTTCATCCCGTCTAGCACAAACGGTAAACAGGCAAATTCACTTCCTGTCTGCTCCTGATGGTAAAAGCATCTGTTTGACCTTAGACCTTTGCTAATTTCCTTAACACACACCTTCACTCACACTGCTGTCGGACATGAGAGCTGTTTTAATTATTCATGGATTTTTGTATATATAGACCAAAAGTATGTGGATGCCTGAATTTTACAGCCATGTAAAAACCATGTACTTCGGTTAAAAAAGAGATATACTCGGTAAAATAAAAGTACAAAAAGTACTGTAGTTGCCGTCAAATGTACATAAGTAACCGAAGCACTATGATGTATTATGGCTATAATATTCCTATTATTATTTTTGCGTTTTTTACTTTATCTAAATTTGTGTGAAAAGACTTAAATGTTACTTTTAGTGCGCCAATCTATTAATAGAATAATATTAGACCATTATTTATTCCTCTGTAAATGTTCTGCTTGCTGTTAAACTGATGCCAAATTGTATGTTGATGATGAGAAGATACCACCAAGTGCCAATCAAACAAGACCCTGATTGGTGGATTGCTGCATGTTTGACCAGTTAAGTTTTTTTATTCACATAAATAATAAGGAACGACTGATTTCGCAAAATGTAGTCGAGTAAAAAGTTAAATATTTGACTTTTTTGAACTGTAGTGAAGTTAAAGTCTCCCCAAATGGAAATACTTGAGTAAAGTACAGATATGTGAAAAAGATACTTAAGTACAGTAACGAATTACATTTTTCTTCATTACCATCCACACACAGTTTTCAGCATTTGTGTTAAAATGGTAGATAGAAAACACGACCACTTTAATTGGCTTGAAATTTGAAGTGGGCGTGGCTTGAACGGATCATTTTTGTTTTTGTTTTATTTTTGCCAGCATGTGAACGGTGACATCAGCTACATCATTTAAGGTAAATATACTCACAACTAGGGCGAGGACTGTGGATTACTGTTTTTTTTTTTATTAATATATTTGGTTCTATTAAGTACCCAATTTAAAGCAGAATGACCCCATAAGCAGTTATTAATATTTCAAATAAGGTATTCCATTTACAGGGCCGTTTCTAGCCTTTCACCCTAGGCGAGATTTCTATTGTCACCCCCAAATTGCTCCGCCGTCCCACCACAATGCTCCACTTCAACAAATCATTTGCGACCTCCTATACAAAAAGGTTGAACACATTTTATAATTATTGCAAAATTGCCTAAAAGCAGAAAAAACAGTAAATAGTTTAATAGTTTAGTAGTAATAGTTTGATCGCCCCTAGGCGACAGCCTAATAATGGTGCTGTCCCCACATATCTGTAATACAGGAATGATTTTGGACACAGAGACATTTGAACATTTCTTCTGGTTTGGCAGCTCGCTGGGTTACACTCCAATACGCACTCACTGTTACACACTGAGAAACTCTTTCCACAGCAAACGTGAAGAATCGGAATGCATCAGAATGAAGCCAGGAATGTTTGAGCACGAAACAACCTCAGGCTCAATTAAAGGGTTTTCCCTGCCGTTAAAAAGATTAATACGTATTATTATCAACACCAATAGAAAAATACAAATAAAAGTTGCTCTCAGATTGTATTAGAAATATTGGTTTCTTATAATTGTAAGTTTATCTAAAATGAGTGAACCGAAAAAACCTCACTGAGATGGCATGAGTAAAACACCTTGGCTGGAACCAGACTCCAAATGGAAACCATCCTCAGTCTATGCACTCACCACAACTAACCACTTGAACAGTGAGTGTGATATAAGGAAAGAATTAAAAGATAGAAAGCAGGAAATCAGAAGGGTGGCAAAATGAAAAAAGAAAGCTAATAAGAGAACGAGAGAGAGCAGACTGTGGATTATGAAGGGGTGGAAAACTAAAGCTCATAGACAGATTGGATTATGAATTATGACTGAGTGTTGGTGCTGAAAGACGTGCTGTAATGTGTAAAAGCTGAAAATAGATAATTGAGGTTGTAAATTGTGACAGGGTGATGTGAAGGTCACGCAGATTATTAGCCGCGAGGTTTTGTGGGTTCAGCGTTTCCAAACGTGTATCAGCACGCTGTCTTACTAACTCGAACACTCGTGTAGCACGTGTTAGTTGTACAGGAATAGTCTAATAATTAATAATAAGAATTAATATGATGCAATTTATTTATATAGATGTTCCCACACAAACACACACAATGTTAGGAGTAGGAATGTGCAGCTCCATAACTGAGGCTGATGCGATTTTCATCCCAATGTATAGCCAATGATACGATACATTAAAGATACATATGAAGCGAATATCGATGCAATGCGATTCGATTCACTTCAATTACGCTGCAGTGAAATCCGATTCCTATTTGATTAAAAAAATATGATACAATGCAATTCACTATGGTACAGATAATCATAAATTTACTTAAGTGCTTTCTGACTTCTAACGCATGTCACTTTCACAAACACGCCTTTGTAGTGCAAAAAACGAATAAAAAAGATTAAATAAAACCAGGCTTTCTTACAGCTCTATCTCTGCCATGTTAATCTGTATTCTGTGTGACTCTCAGGACACGCCTCGGTCTTCGTAGTGTTGCGATACATATTCACGTAGCAGCAGCGGTGCTGAGAGAACGCACTCGAGAAACATTTTAGCGGCGAGAAATCAATCTACATATCAAATATTGGTCACAAATGATTGGTCAATTGTAAATAATAAAAGTATAGCGCATCTACTAACAATTATATATAAATAAATCTGTTTTACCGACAAATATATTAAAAAACAATGCATTGGCATACGAATGCCAACTTGTATCTGACACACTGATGAAAATCGTGAATTTTTACCATCCATAGTTGGGAGAAAGGTTATTTTTCCAGTTTTATATTTCAGAAAAGTGCAATCAGGAACTTTCTTGGTGATCGCATTTAAATTTTGGGGTTTTGTTTTGGCACCAGACAGTCCAAATCTTGGGTGTACAGCTCTACCCTGATTGCTAGAATCTCTGCAACAAAGTACTGTATGCTAAGATTTCTGCCTGGGCTTGTCTATTCAAGACCATCATTTCTATTATGGAAGGCAGTATGATGGTGCAGTGGGTTAACAGAGAACTAACAGCTTCAGGATCCTGAACTCGGGTTCTCCCTGTGTCTATTTTTTTTATGTGTTTGGTCCATTAATGGACTTGTCAGTCTCACTCTCAATATTCCTAAAGCCTTAATGAAACCAATACAACTGTTACATGGTTTGATTCAAAGTATCCATTGTTATTCATTAAACATAATTTCCGCTCCTCATCCACTACATATAGATGTAATGATGTGAAAACAGGAAGTAGGAAGCAGGCAGAATGTGTAATAGAGGGCTCATCTTGTAAAAACCTGTACCCAAAGGGAACAGGAAGTGAGCGATGTGGACTGAACGACAGCAGAAGGAAAAAGAAAGGAGAGACTAAAAAAAAAAACACAAAAGAAAACACAAAGGTGTCCGAGTGGCATCATGAGGATGCACATCCGCTTCACTTATAGCAGGAGGGGGGGGGGGGCATTACGGGCTAATAAATACCCACCAAACATCCTCTTTGTGGTTTAAAGTTCTCGCCAGTCCTCCGTATGGTGAACATCACAGTGAAACCACAGAGGCTTCAAAGCCACCTATAACAGAATTGGTCCAAATTGCGATCCAGATGTTAGAGAAGAGGAAGTGATGCAGTCACACACATTATAAAGACATGGGAAAGGACCATGGGCGCTTAAAAATTCATTTCCTCGCTCCTGACTTCATTATTCCATTCACTGAGCACCTCCTCCTAATGATAAAAGCAATGCAAATGATAATACGAGGTGCTGATACTAATTTTGTAACACGCCAACAGATGGCAGCACAAGGCTGCACGCACAGTCTCAGGGAGCACCGGACTTCATTAGTCATCATTCCATAAACTAAGTCCCAACTCCTCATGAAATAAAGCAATGTGAATGATGGTATCATACACAGTCACAGGAAGCACCGACCAACATAAGTCAGTGTGCCAAAAGACAACAGGTGCTATTCTGATCACGTGCGCACTCTGTCACCGAGCTTTCCGCACACGTGTGTTTTCTGCCGGAAACAACACGATCTCGCTTCCGTACCGGACAGGTTTGGGGCCATTTCATCTTATAATAACCTCCACTCTTCTGGGAAGATGTTCCACTAGATTTCGGAGTGTGCTTGTGGAGATTCTTCAGCCACAAGGGTGTGAGTAAACTCTGATACTGATGTAGTGAGGTGAGGAGGCCTGGAGTGCAGTATGGTTGAGGTCAGAGCTCTATAGCAGATCTTTTACTCCAACCCATGTAAAGTATATCTTCATGGAGTTCACTTTATGCACAGGGGCATTGTAAAGTTCACACAGGTGTGGTTCTCCTAGTTCAAGAGAAAATGTATTGCTACAGCATTCAAAAACATCTTTGTGTGCCTTCAACCTTGATTAACCACATATTGCTGGAAAAGGCAGGTGTCCCAATACTTTCCAGATGAATGACAAACTGCTGATTCAGCAAAAAAAAAACAGGAGCATCATCTCAATGGATTTCCTTTTTCCTTCTCTAAAAGTGAGACACAGCTATAAATAGATTATATTGTGATTAAACTGATTAAACGGAACACGCAGCTGCACTGTTTCCCTTAAGGAGGTGTGTTGGGGTCTTCAAATAGCAACAACTCAAGATTGGGTTGGAGAACACGGAGTAAATCAATATATATACATTACAAATGGGAGAATTTATTAGACATGGATTTAAAAAAAGGGGGAAAAAGTACAAAGTGCTCCCACTTATCCCCAAAACAGTTAGTGGACAAAATGAGTTGAGGTCAGAACTCTATAGCAGGGAGATCTTTCACTCCACCTCACGTAAAGCAGATCTTCATGGAGCTTACTTTGTGTTCAGGGGTATTGTCCTGCTGGAACAGGTTTGGGTCTCCTAGATAAAGCAAAGATAATATATTTCATTCTCTGCATTCATAGACGTCTTATACAAATGTAAGATTCCAACTTTGTGGTCACAGTTTGGAGAAAGAACCACATATGGTTGGAAAATTCACACAAAGTGTATAAAACTTGATGCCTCTATTTCTTCATCCATCTCATACAGCTGAAACTCTGCCGGTCACACTGATGTATTAATCATGACAAACTTTGTATAAGACACCATTAACATGCTGCATGGACATAAAACTTAGCAGTGTGTGTGTGTGTGTGTGTGTGTGTGTGTGTGTGTGTGTGTGTCACATCCGCTGAAGGATGCAATGAAATGCTGGGAAAGGAGAGACTCCGAAGACAAAGAAAGAGACAGGGAGAGGAACAGAACGCCAGCACCGTTCACATGCAAATCCTGACACAGAGCCTAAAGAGTGTGTGAAGGACCAGGTGTCCGGGGGAGGATGAGCCACACAGAACAGTCTTTCACCTCTCTCATCCCTCGCTCAATCTCTCTTTCTTTCCTGCCTGATTCCATAAAAACACACAGAGACTCGGAATGCGTCGCCTCTGAACGATGTATATAACCAGGGAAAATAAAATAGCATGAATGATTCGGTTGTGAAAAAAAAAAGTGGTTGTAAAAGTCCAATTTGGCCACTTTATTGCACACACTTACATGTAGAGTCAGTGTCTAGACCGTATTCTTTTCCCTGTACAGTGGCTTCAACCTTCATCCACCTCTAGCCTTCAGTTTCTATCTACTGCCTCTGCGTAGACTTAGATCAGATAGAAGTTTTCCAGTAATGTACAGTGTAAAGAAAAAGGCAGAAATGTCACATTACAGCACAGTGATATTCTTTCTTCACACATCCCAGCACTGTTAGGAAGCTGGGGTCAGAGCGAATCCATGATAGTGCCCCTGGAGCACAGAGAGTTAAGGGCCTTTCTTAAGGGCCCCAATAGTGGCAGCTTTGCAATACTGGGGTTTAAACTCCCAACCTTCCCCAGGAGGTGCCAATTCATATGCAAGGCAACTGATAGACTACAGTGAATAATTGTACACCTTTAAAATGTCCTGTATTGTGTATGTATCTGATATAAGTGTACAAACTGTGTTTACTCGGTGTGTCGGATATAAATGTTCCCTCCTTGGAGCACTTTTGATAGATACTGACCAATGCCAATGTCAACATGGTTTGTGTGTTTCATCCACCATTGGTTATCGATGAAATCTAAAAAATATCCAGACACCCCGGTTGTAGGTATGATGGTGAGAAGAAACACATGGTGTGTGGTGCTTTGCTTCTTACCGATGTGTTCAGAGCTCAACCGTTCAGACAGAGGAGGTAACTCAGTGGTTAAGGTAGTGCACTTTGGATTAGACTTTGGAAGATCGTGAGCTCCAGCAACACCAAACGCAATAAATACAACGTAAAAAATTTAATACAGAAAGACTAGAGAGAGTATTGGAAACATCTCTTCATTCATCAGAAATTCAGATGCTAAATATAGAGCCATATAAAGATGGACATTTCTGTTTTCTAAAACATATACATCTGTAGTGTCCATATAGGGTCATAACCAAAATAGATTTACAAACAAATAGGTTCTGTTGTTTAGTAAACAGGGGAAGAAATGCAGTGACCAAGTGCAAACCATTTGTTGAATAACGTCAACACACACACACACACACACACACAGCATAGATCTACACAGAACATCCTACAAACAGCTATGTAAGAACACCCCCCCCACCAAAAGAAAAAAAAACACCAACAATAAAAACAATCAGAAACATACACAGAATTGTACAATTACACACACACACACACACACACACACACACACACACACACACCTCATTTCATTTCAGTCATTATCAACATTTTCATTATCATATTTTTATTATATATATATATATATATATATATATATATATATATATATATATATATATATATATATATATATACACACATATATATATACATATACACACATATATATACACACACACACACACACACAGCCAAAAGTATTGGGTCACCTGGTCATAAGTACGGCATGTGTTCTTTGAGCACCACGTTCCACATTTAGTCCCAATTAACTCTCATAATTCCCTCCACTCTTCTGGGAAGGAGTTTGCTTATGGATATTTGTGCTCATCAGCCATGAGGGTATTACGAAATGCCTGGGGTGCAGCGTTCCAATTCATCCCAAAGGTGTTCAGTAGGGATGAGATCAGAGCCCTATAGCAGGTCACTCAAGATCGTCCTCCAAAAAGCATGTAAACCAGATCTTCAAGGATCTCACTTTGTGCACAGGGGCATCGCCATGCTGGAACAGGTTCGGGTTTCCAAGTTTAAGTGAATGCAAACTTTGATTACAGGGCATCTAAAGACATCCTGTACAATTGAGTGCTTCCAGATTCGTGGTAACAGTTTGGAGAAGAACCACAGATAACAGGAAAAGTCAGGTGACCTTCACGTGACAGGGTCTTTATATATATATATATATATATATATATATATATTACACTTTAGTGCATAAATAGAACATTGCATTTAACATGATGAGGTTTATTCATCTTGTCACTTGTCCGTTTTCCCTTTTCCATTATGGGAAAGGCTTCGGGAACAGAGGGATTTGGGATTTCCTGGGGTTTTTTCTTTATCTTCAAGACAGAGGAGGAAAGAGGGGGAATGTCTGTTTATAGCTGCTATAACACAAGAGAAAACAGGAACTAATTTGTTTCAGGGACGTTCCACACCATCGACCACAACAACAAACGGATTTTAAAAACCCCTCCCTGTTCTTTTTTAATACATTTATAATGCAGTAGATGTGTGTTGTATAAGAGGATTGAAACACTATGCTGTTACAGGAAAATAATCAAGTCTGTGTGTTGGGTTGATCATTTTTTCAGCACAACTGCACATGCTGTAGGAATACTGACTGCATCCCAGGTCTCCTCTCCTACATCAGTACCTGATGTGGAACATCTTCCCAGAAGAGTGAAGGTTATTATAATAGCAGATGGAGACTAAATGTGGAATAGGATGTTCAGAAATCCCACCCCAATCTTAGGTGTCCACAAACTTTTGTCTATAGATCTTGTGTATGTGTATGAACATCGGGACACATGCCCCTTTAGAATTCGGGGTGGATGCGACCCAAAAGCATCATGACCATGTGATGAGAGATACTGTGAATCGCACGGTGTGGTCCCAGTGATCCTAAGCAAGAAAACAGACATATTTGGTCTTAATCGAACCGCATGTATATAGCTCCCCCTAGTGGTCAAAACCTCTCATTCATTAAGTGGCAGGCCTATAGTGATTTATTTCTTACGCAATATAAATACCAACAAATGGGTGGCACCTACACTGGCAAAAAGCTTCCCAATATCTAAAATAAACCAAAAAAAGATGGCTACTTTTAACCTCTCCCGATGGAATGATTTTGATAACGGAATTGTAAATCTTATAGAATGTCAATCGAAGCATTCTCAGCCATTTTCCCCTCCAATGGAAAGACATGCAATTGGGGCATTGGCACATAAGGAACATTCTGATGAACAGATGGCAACCAGAAGCTGCAAAAATGCACCCGATGTAAAAAAAACTTCAGCCCTTTTGCGTTTCCGATTATCTCTGCACCACATTTGCCAGGCTACAAGTCACTGGTCTGCTTAGGAAAAAAAAGACGACCAATATACGTGCATTACAATTTCCCTTTGTGCTCTTTATAAAACAAAACATTATTTTAGGTCTAGAAACAGATCATTACAAACCGAACCGTCATTGTGTTGTAGCTGGCATTAAATACAGAATATCTGCCTGTAAAATGAGGTTTTGGTGTGTTCTGCTGGTGTAGTTCTTTATCGTTAGTGTCGCTATATCTGAGAGTTATTCCGTTTCGTTTTTGCGCGTGTCTGATCACTTAGTAAGTGCCGTCTGTAACTAGCATAACAATAGAAATGTTCACTAGCATCCGAGCTGTACAGGTAGTGTACCATCTCACTGCTGCAACCACATACCACTAAATAAAATCTCTCTTAAACATTGTGCCGAATATGGTACGTAGCTTTTGGACATTCTTGAGCCTTAAAAAACTCCCAGAATTTTCTTCATGAAGCACAAGGATGTTTGCTCCCATTGCATTCTGGGAAATCCATTCACACCGGATGCAGAAACCTGAGAGACGGCCGAATGAGCCGAAAGTCTTCAGATGCAGTAAACATTCAGATGTTGGCACAGGCGCCGTGTGGCACGCTACAGGTACGTGTCTTGTTCTGTACTGCTCAAACTCTGATTGGACGCCTGAAGACTGGTGTCCTTTAGCTGTGCTTGTGATTGGCTGGGTAAGTCTTGGTCCTGTGGTGCCTCGTTCTGACCGCCTGTGTCCAATGCAGAGTCTTTCTTGCTCTTCCGTTTATCCATCTTGCTTTTCTTTTTCTCGCCGTCCTCAGAAACTGTGATGATCTGCACCGGCTCCTCCATGATGGTGGGTTTCTGCTGAAGGTCCTGTTGGCTGGGAGGCTCGGCGGCCATGATGGCTCGTGCGCCGTGCATTCTGGGAGGAGATTTGCAGTGTAGTTCTCCGTGTGTTTCCTTCCAGCGGCGCAGTTGAGCGAGATGCTCCTTCTCTATGTCTCGCTCGGACACCGGTAATTCCAGAATCTGTAGGGAAAAAAAAATAAAATTACGATCAATGAGAGAATCAGTCATTAATCATACAATGTTGAAGAGACTTTATGCTAATGAAGGAGGTGTGGCCTCTGTGCCTGTCAAAATAAGGTGTGGCCTCTATATCTATAGTAAGCACTGTATGTCTATGGTTTAAAGCATTAAATACATTTTTTTTTATTGAATTTAGTTTGTAATGCAAAATGCATTTAAGAGAGATTTAAATCTAATAACTCAAACCACTTCATGTTATAGATGTAATATCTGTCATTTAAAGCCACATTTAAGAACTAAAACCCAAAAGCAGAGCAAAATTGCAATAATTAATGACTCCGATCTTTTGACTGAATCAACTGGAAACAACGAACACAGCAGGGTGTGGATGTGTCCTGGCCTATAACCGGATTTACATAATACATCTGATACAGCACTAGGAGTTCAATCTGGCAAAACTGCAACCAAATTAGAGCTGTCTGATAAAAATCTCATCATGGTTCAATGCAAATTCAAGTCTGGCTGCAAACAGGGTTTTTGTGAACGACACATTTTATACATGGCATCAATCCTGCAGTGACACACACTGTCCACTAGATGGACACGTATAATTACATGTTGCCTCTTGGAACTACAATAAAGAAATCATGACCTGCCTGCATGTGAGAGGAAACTGTAGCATATCCATTTGACATTCGACTGATTCAGAGTGCAAAAGAAAAATTTGATTTCTGATGCTAATTAAAACAACAACAACAACAACAACACAAGAGCGTTTTCTATGTGAGCAAGCATGGGTGTGTGTCAGGGTTTCTGCATGTTTCAAAAAGTCAAATTTAAGAATTTTTAAGACTAATGAGAAGGAAATGTAAAGTGTGTGTGTGTGTGTGTGTGTGTGTGTGTGTGTGTGTGTGTGTTTGTGTGGGGTGGGGGAGGTTTTGGGGGGATTTACCTCTTTAATAAGGAAGCCCTCCTGCATATAGCGCTGATCTATGGCCCGGAGTCTCTCCATTGTCTCGTACTGACCCTGACATGGCTTCAGCTTCTCTTGAGATCCCAGCATGCATTTCAGAAGCACCAGGCCCACACGAAAAATGACTTTTACTCCTAAACAAGTGCAGACAAAATAAAATACCTGTCGTCCAACCATCAACTGGAGTCGAGTTGCAGTACAGAAACCAACTAGACATCATAACAACAGGGCGCTCAATGACCATTATGAAAAAATGTCTCAAAATTACACGATATGGACAAAAGTATTGGGACACCTGACCTTTCCAGCTATATGTGGTTCTTCCCCAAAAACTGTTAGCACAAAGTTGAAGGCACACAATTGTATAGGATTTCCCTTCACTTAAACTTGGAGACCTAAACCTGTTCCAGCATGACATTACCTCTGTGCACAAAGCCAGCTGCATGGAGATACACTTTACATGGGTTGGAGTGGAAGATCTCCTGCTATAGAGCTGTGAACTCAACTCTATTACAGGAAGTGGTAGCTCAGTGGTCAAGATGTTGGATTTCAAGTTCAGTAGTTCAAATCCCAGCACCACTAAGCTGTCACTGGGCCCTTGAGCATGGCCCCTAACCCTCACCTTCTCAGTTGTAAAAATGAGATAAATGGATATGAGCGTCAGCCAAATGCCATAAATGTAAATGAGATGAACGTGAACGCTGACTGCACCCCAGGCCTCCTCACCTCACCTACATCAGTACCTGGCTTTACTAACACCCTTGTGAAGATGTTTTCTCATTCACACTCGAAAATCTAGCGGAACATCTTCACAGAAGCATGAAGGTTATTATTACAGCAAACGGGACCTAAATGTGGAATAGGATGTTTAAAACAGACATAGCAGGTTATGCTCAGGTGTCCACAAACTTTTGTCTATATCGTGCACAAAGCTTTAAAATGTATGTGAGGAAAACTGGGTGTGTGCACAAGTGATAATGTGAGGAACCAACCCTCGCAGAAGAACATGTCCCAGACACGCAGCACTGAGGACCAGGGCAGCGTGCGGGAAAAAGCGCACATGAACCACTCGGTCATGTAGAGCACCGGATCAATCTTGTGCTTCTTCAGGTGCCGGTGAGCCACCGGGGAGACGCGTTTGAGTAAAGAGAACAGGATCTCTCCGTCCAGCTGGATCGCCTCCTACACACATGCACATCGTGTTTTTTTCTTCTCAAATGGTTGGACACGGAACGATTTAACTGTAATCTAGCGGAAGAGGAACTAAATGCAAATTTGTACAAGTATAATAGCTCCAGATGAACATCATGAGATGAGACCAGACTCACAGTCATGCTATTTCAGTCAGTTCTAAATGTTTTTACAAATATACTGGAGTTTTTATTTATTATTATTATTTGAACAATTTAATCCCCTAGTGGAACTATAATGTATTCATGGTTCCTACACATTTTTCATTCAATCATGTAGTTTCCCTAAAGATTTTTTAAGACCGTATTTAACATCTGAAATAATCATTTTGAATTCCGACTATTAGAATAGAATCAGAATCGCTGATGTTTTCCATGTTTAGTCCCACGGTAGGGGGCGCTGTACTGTCCAGGCAACTGCTGCCTCACAACGTGACAATCAATCACAACCGTGTAGATCCGATCTAGCGCCGCTCTTTTGGCAGCGCTCAGAGGCTGCTCCTAAAAAAAAAGGCATATTTTTCCGTTTGGAGAACGCTCTCCAAAGTAGATAAATTCGAAATTTTTGCGGCGTAGTGTGGACTGTGTGAGAAAACGAGGCTTCCGAAAACATTGACGTGTTTGTAGTCGTTGCCGCGACGTTTCAGAGAGCTGGAAAGTAAATAAAGGGCAGGCGGAAATGACGCCGGTCGAAGCGTCTTATGTTTTGAACGTGTGCAGGAATGTGAGCGTTTCCAGACGTTTTCGCTGTGGATGAGCAACTATTGGGAAATGATTGAAAACAAAAGGTGTGGACACGGAGCGTTTTTTGATGAAAATGGCGTTTTCAAATGTTTTCAGATGAAGGTAGACGTACCATTAGCCTTTGTTTTAGAAAAAATATTTTTTTACAAATTCTCAATTGCATCTTTGAGCAACAGTAGGAAACACAAATATTTTTCTATAATCAGAGTACAGTACGATAGAGAGTGTCCAAAAACTTTTTGGGTTGATGTTTCACCAGCCTGGTTTGGACTGTGACTGCGTTATCCTCTCTTTCTGAGACGTCCTTGTTATGATCACTCAGTTTATGCTGAGTCAGAGTGGCTGTAATAAACAACTCAAATCCGCTGATCCGCTTGAAGGGACTTTACGCTCTGGGATCATCCATTTCACCTTTTGTGCTTGTGCGTGTGTGTGTGTGTGTGCGCGCGTGTGTGTGTACATGCACTCACCAGGCCTGCACTGTAGTAGCCAGGCAGATATTTCTCACAGATTTGCACCAAACTCCAAAATGCATCCTAAACATACACAAGAACAAAAACGTCAAAAGGATTTGATGAAGCGAATCTATTACTCTGCTCAGACGCCATGACGTCGTGCAAATTTTTAAATAAAACGTTTATTTAAAAATATCTGGGAATAAAACCATCAGCAGTTTTGTACTGTCGCAAACACACTGAGCTACACTGGGTTAGTGTTCAGTCATTTTACCTCCAGCGCAACCTCCTGTCTTTTACTCAATGCCACTGTCTCTAATCCATACAACATCTCAGGTCTCACCACAGTCCTATAAACCTTCCCTTTCACCCTCACAGATACTCTTCTATCACAAATCACTCCTGCTATCACTCTTCTCCACTCACTCCACCCTGCCTGCACTCTTTTCTTCACTTCTCTAACACACTCTCCATTACTTTGCACTGTTAACCCCAGGTACCTGAACTCCTCCACCTTCTCCACCTCTTCTCACTGCAACCGCACCACTCCACTGTCCTCCCTCTCATTCACACACATGTACTCAGTCTTACTCCTACTGACTTTCATTCCCCTTCTCTACAGCGCGTTCCTCCAGCTCTCCAAGCTCTTCTCCACCTGCTCCCTACTCTCACCACAAATCACAATATCCTTCGCAAACATCATAGTCCACGGAGACTCCTGTCTGACCTCGTCTGTCAACCTGTCCATCACCACTGCAAACAGCAAAACCACTGCACTTCCACATTCAGTCTGCCCCAATCACCAATCGTAGGTTTGGTACACTCTAAGGTACACCTCCACCACTTTTACACGGAGAGCGCAATATTATATTTATTATTTCACATTTATTATTTATAGAATTACATTCATATATTCATATTTATTTTATTTCGCATTTTCATGAATCGGTGCTGTTTTTTTTATTTTTGTAATAAAGTTTTGTGTCATTTTACATGGAATGTTATGTTTTTATTTTAATCTAATATCCATTAGTATCGGTTTTCCGCAAGTACGATCCTAGCTATCGGTATCGTTAAAACCAACTAGCGGTCGATCGATCTAGTATAAAACGTGTGTGTGTGTGCGTGTGTGTGCACGCTAACCTCGGCAGGCATATGCATGAGCAGCACAGCAGCGATGGGAGCCTGAGCCTGGCAGTATCCTTCCTCTGGCCTGTAAAGTGTGTATGCCTTCAACACTCGGAACAGATCTTGCTGCCTGCACACACACACACACACACACACACACACACACACACACACACACACACACACACACACACACACACACACACACACACACACACACACACACAAACTCATTAACATTTGGTTATGATCCGTGCCCTATTTAACACACAATATACGCAATAAAACGACATGGACACAAACACGCAGTTAATAAGGGTTGCTTCTGACCCATGGCCTCCTCGTGCAGCAAACATCTCATGAAAGGGAAACTGTCGATGGAGATCCTTCTTGATCACATCCACCCATTTTGGGTCACCATCTTTACTGTCCAATTCCTAACACACACACACACACACACACACACACACACACACACACACGCAAAATCAGCAAAAACACTGAACACCAAATCAGTATGCCCTGTGCTAATGAGTAAACCAGCTTCAAGCAGGTTGGAGAAGTTCAATGCATGATCACTTTTTACCTGGAACCTGTGTAGATTCTGCTCCCTCTTCACCTTTCCTCCAGACAGATAGAGCCAGGCACGACCTCTTAAAGATGGAGGAATACCCTTCTGACACCGCAGCTTTACCTGGAGACAAACCGATTATTAAATACCTCGACTCTGTTCGGGGTATTTCATTTATTGAGACACCTGATGATTACAGCCATACGTGGTTCTTCCCCAAACTGTTAGCACAGAGTCAGGAGGAACAATTGTATTAGACATTTAGATGCTGTAGCATGAAAATTTCCCTTTAAGACCCAAAAATGTTCCGGCATGACAACGCCCCGGTGCACAAAGCCAGCTCCATGAAGATATGTTTACATGAGTTGAATTGGAAGATCTCCTGCTATAGAGCTCTGAGCTCAACCCTATTGAACATGAGAAATGTGAACGCTAACATATACCCCAGGCCTCCTTACCTACATCAGTACCTGACTTTACGAACACTCTTGTGGCTGAATGAATCTCCACAAACACACTTCAATATCTAGTGGCACATTGGGGTGGGTTTGCGGTTAATGTAACAGCAAATAGGGACTAAATGTGGAATGGGATGTTCAAAAGCCCATACCAGTCTTGGTCAGTCAGACCTCTACTGTCCTGATGTTTGAACTCACCTTCTTGTGTCTCTTGCTCATCCACTTATCCCAGCTTTGGAGCATCTCCAGCCACTTCGACTCTCTCTGTCTCAACACCTCGGGAGGGACGTCCTCGGCTCTGTTGGGGGACATAAGAAACCCATCAGTCTTCTTTCACACACACGGTTTCACAGGTCATTGTTTTTCATTGTATGTACACTTTAAAAGTAAATCTGGAGGACATTCAATAGATGGCATATGAAAATAAAAACATTCCTCCCTTCCTACCTCTTTCCCTCCCTCCCACCATTTCTTCCTTTACATGCTTGGTCTGTCCGTCCATCTGTCACAAACTGACAATTTTGTTCCCTGAGAGTTTTGAATAAAAAAAATAAAAAAGACTTGCGCTGTCTTCTTCTCAAACTATTGAGGTCAGGAGATTCCATGTTTCTCAGTAACGCTCAACCCCCGGGGCTGTGTGTGTGTAAGTGTGGGAGAAAAGATTTCCCAGTGCTTCTCGTGATGAAAAGCAGTCTTTATCGAACCACCCCAGAGTGGGGAGATGTGCTTAATCACATCAGGAAACATGGAAACAACTGAATCATCCTCATCATCACAGGACAAAACCAGGCCTTCAGCTGGGGTGTGTATTACACTGCAACTCCACTAGATAAGATCAACCATCAGATACATTACATCCACTACCGCATGTTATACATTTACTGCTTTATTCCTGAAGCATTCAACCTGCTGATGGAGTCTTTTGAGAAACATCTACACAGCTTTACTAGTTTTCACATGTCGCTTGCACTGCGCCATACTGTTCTCATACACACATGCGCACCATTTACACAAAATACGTCTGCTCTACTGCTGTTAAACACGTGTGCTCTTCACGTATTCTTACCATCCATGTGCACAACAGATTCATGGCGAGCTGCGCAATGAACCTCCATAAACCACAGAAAGACAATAAAGATATTTATATCATGATTTCAGCCATAAGGATATAAAAAGAATGATAAGACATACACTACATGGACAAAATATTGGGACAAGTGACTTTCACAGTCATATGTGACTTGATAAAGGAGACCCACACACCTGTTCTAGCATATAAATGCCCCTGTGCACAAAGTCAGCTCCATGAAGATATACTTTACATTAGAGATCAACCGATTAATTGGTTTTGCCAATTAGTTGGCACCAATAGTCGATTGCTGGAACTGTTTGGCTAAAATGTCAGCAAAAATCCATACCGATAGTTTTTCCGGGTTGCATTATACAGTATGTAAGCGGCCTCTAGAGGCAAATCACTGACTCTACGTGCTGTTTATATGAAGTGACTTTTTTATTTATTTAGGATGTAAATGTTTTTATTTATTTGGAGTGTTACTTTTTATTTCAGTTTAAATGCATGTCTTTTATTTTCCTCAATATTTATTAAAATCATTAACATTCACAGTTATGTTATTTAGCACATTTTAATGATTCAGTACTGTTTTTTTTTAATAAAGATCAGCACTATTTTACAGTCTTATGTTACGTTTTAATCCAGTATCCACTTTTAGTCGATAATCAGTTGATTAATCCGTTATTGGCCAGTGCGATTCAACTGAGCTCTCTGTATTGATAAAATCCACCATCAATCTACCTCTACTTTACATGGAAGATCCTGAGAAGCCTGCTATAGAGCTCTGACTATACAACCATATTGAACATGATGAATTGGAAGGCTGACTGCACTCCAAACCTACATCAGTACCTGACTTTACCATCACACTTGTGGGCTAAAGAAGTACAAATCCCCACAAGAACACTCCAAAATCTAGTCTCTACAAATCTTTACAAAAGATTTCTAATGCTTATTATTGTTACGGGTCAATTAATCATACAGAATGGCCGGAAGCCACACTGATGGGTAAACACGTGCTCTCACACTCTCTCTCTCACACACACACACACACACACACACTCTCACACACTCTCACACACTCACACACTCACACTCTCACACACTCTCACACACTCTCACACACACAATTCAGGAACTAAGCATTGTTCATATAAAAAAAAAAAAAAAAAAAGAAAAAAAAAAAGAATTTTATAATCTAAAATATGCAAATGCATTAACTAAACCATTTATACAAAATTATTTGTATTGTTTAATATTAACACTATTATATATTATATTAATAATATTATAGTATTGATATTATAGTTTTTTTTAATTTATTACTGCAGATTTATTCCTGCATTTTTTGACATGAATGAATAGTTGGACAGACAAGACACAAACAGACAATACACAGGTTTGAAATGTTGTTCAAAAAGAGGAAGTGATGAAAGGGGGGGGGGGGGGGGGGTTGTTTTTAGAGATAGCAGTAGGTAAGCTCCTGAGGCCACTACATGTGAAGGACAAGTGGATTAGAAGTTATAATCAGATTACAGGATGATGCAGCTGTAACTGAATGGTCAGGTGAAAGAGAAACGAAACAAGGCTCGAGTGAAATTTGCTGTGGTTTATAGTGAAAAGCAGGTTGTTTCCAGCGAAAGAGAGAGGAGAGGGCGAGAGCGTCACTGCGGCCCCTGACAGGAAGTACACATTCGGTGCAAACAGGAAGCCCTGAGCCATGGAAAGAACTTTCCTCTTGTTCTCCTTCCTACTCAGAGTACTTCCTGGAACGAAGCACAAAACTTAATGCAGCCAAGTCACTGAGAGATGAGGAGACGAGATGAGTTGAGACGAGACGAGACGAGATGCTTGTACTGCACCAGTTCATTCGGATGTGAAAAAAATATATATAAGGAATTAATTCTACAAAAGAGGAAGAAGAAAAAGCTGTAATGAGAATGAAAGACAAAGTGACGAAGGAAGAGAAAAGTAAAAAAAAAGTAAGCAATTAAAAAGAAAAAGGAAAAAACAAAGATTTTAAAAAGACTTCTTTTGAATATAGAAGTATGACATTTTCCCTTCACTTGAACTAGAAGACCAAAATCTGTTCCAGCATGGCAATGCACAAAACCAACAACATGATGATATGCTTTACATGGGTTAGAGTGGAAGATCTCCTGCTGTAGAGCTCTCGATCCTATTGAACATCAATACGTGACTTTACAAACACCCTTGTGTTTGCACAGATTTCCACAAGTACACTCCAAAATCTAGAGGAACATCTTTCCTGAAGAGTGGAGCATATTTTAACAGCAAATTGGACTAAATGTGGAATGAGATGTTCAGAAAGAACATACCAATCTTATGCTCAGGTGTCCACAAATTTTTGTCCATTTTTGATTTTTGTTTCGTATTTGTCTGGTTGCATCCAGGATTTGAAGTAAACAAACTGGATTTTAAGGGTTTTTTTGTTGTTTTTTTTATTATTAAAATCCAAATTTGTAAACAATGAAGCATCTGAAATATTTTTATACTAATATTTTAATACATATTTTTCAATTTCTGAACTTTGTTTATATTTACTGACCATTTTGCAGTAAGAAAGAAGGATAAAATGTCTCGTCTCAAACCTTTCGCTCTGCCCACAGTACAAGATGAATTGGATTTTATAAACATGGTTGCACATGTAAATAATTTTCTGAAAACCTCTTTCTGGATTGTGGTTTCGGTGTGTTTCCAAAGACAAAAAAAAAAGTTTACACTCTTTAAACCAAAGCAGAAAAATCTCAGCAATAACTTACAGACATGTGACTAAAACATGTGCGAGTCCTGGGTTTGGACCTCGTGATCTCTGAGTGATGTTTAACCAAATTACTGCACAGCTGAGCTTTGTCCCTTTACCTCATAAAAGATTCACATGAAACCTAAAGCCTAAGAAATATTCAAGACACTTTGCTCCCTTTAATATTCTGTATACCTGTACACCTGCGCAGAAGTTTGTGTGATTTTTTGAACATCCCATTCCACATTTAGTTCCCATTTGTAGTTCTACTCTTCTGGAAAGATGTTCCACTAGATTTTGTGGAACTAGGGGATGTGGTAACTTAATGGTTAAAGCATTGGAGTTTGGCTCTGAAGGTTGAGAGATCAAATTCCAGCCACACCAAGCTCCAGACTCCAAATTCCAGACCCCTGAGCAAGGCCCTTAATCTTATAGCTGCTTATTTGTATAAAGAGCATGTAGGGCATATTGTAAATTCCATAAATGAAAAAGGTTGATTTTTGGGGATTTGTGGAGATTCATTCACCCACAGGGGTGTTAGTAATGTTGGGTACTGATGTACAGGAGGTGAGGAGGCCTGCAGGAAAAATTTATCACAATGGTGTTCAGTAGGGTTGAGTTCAGAGCTCTGCAGCAGGAGATCTTCCACTCGAACCCCATGTAAGTGGGTGTTGTGCACAGGGGCATTGTCATGCTGGAACAGGTTTGGTTCTCTTAGTTGAAGTGAAGGGAAAATGTAATGTTATATACAACTGCGTGCCTCCAACATTGAGGTCTCAGTTTGGTCAAGTGTTCCAATACTTTTGTCCATCGAAGCATCTCAGAAAAGAAGTTGTGGTTCTAAGCATTGCAGTACAACACCATTAACAAGTTTAGGAAAAAACGGAGTATGGAAACTGGGCCCTGAGGCCTGAATGTCTCCATCACGACCAGCTTTATCACCGTTCACAAGGAAATGTCATTGAGTCTGTATGGACACATTGTTTCAAAGATGATATCAAGACCCCAGAAGGCTTTAAAAAAAACACTATGACTCACTACTTTTCTCACCAAGGGTCCTCCTCCACTCACACTGCATATCCTGAGAATGAGAACATTCTGGGTTTTCAGAAAAACGTGATGGGATCATACTGCAAAGATCAACACTTTTTAAATAGAAATATTATGTACACTATTTGTGATATATAAAAACAGTGGTGAACCGGCGACAGGGTTATGGGCGGCCAAGAGCTCAAAGCCCGCTGAACAAATTCAGAAAGAACTGAAAACACTGATTGCACCCCCGACCTCCTCATACATCATATGAATAAACACAAATCCTCACAACCATGCTCCAAAATCTAGTGGAAAGCCTTCCCAGAAGAATAAACCTGGAACTGGGTGTTACAAAAACACCCTACCTTTAAGAAGACTTCTGTTTAAATGCTGCAGTTTGATCCTACGAGCTCGAACTCTGCTCATATCAAGTCTTTCCATAGGCGGTGGAGATATTTTAAAATCCACATCCATTGTGACGATATTGTGCATGTTGAACAGCACGATACGTCCCTAGAGCACATCAGAAACTCTGCAATTGCTCAGCTGACCCCTTTTTTCGTGAGAAAGAACTCGGATACAAGTGCAGGATTGTGCAGCGCACATAGCGGCGTATTCATAGCGGACACACGTGCCTTTTAAGCCCTTAATTACCTCCAAATGTTAAACTGATTTTAGTGCTGCAAAGTCCAGACCTCGCTCGTTACAACAAAGCTGTGCTGTCTGGAAACAGACTTCGGTCTTTATACCGAACAGACGATGGTTTCTAACGCCCGGTTGACCGAGAGGAAACAGGCATCGTAATTAGAGGTCAGCCGATAGTGGATCATACCGATACAGATAGCTTGGTTGGATTTTTACCAGTAGCTCTAGCAATCAACTATAGGTGCCGATTAATCAGCAAAACCGATTAATTGGTTGACCTCTAGCCGTAATGTAATGAGGAATCTAAAATAAATTCAGGTTCATCCAAACCTGTGTGGTCTTTAATGAATTTAAGCTCTAATAGAGGAGCACTGATGATGTTCCCCAAACACTATAGAAATCTGGTGGAACATCTTCCCAAAGGAGTGGTGAGGTCAAAATAACAGCAGGTGGGGCTAAATGTGGAATGGGATGTTCAACACACCTTCCAATTACAATCGTATACTTAGGCATCCACAACCTTTTGAAAACATACAATATCTATACATCTGACTATGTAACTTGCTACATCCTGTTGATCTAGAGTCAGTCATATCTTTCTAGCGAACGTTTCCAGCCTGCAATATTACCCAGAATGCCATGACGAAAGAACAATGGAACCCAGTAACCTATGAAAAAACAAACGCATGGCCGCATGTAGATGACTATGGCCGCATGCGCTGGGTACATGACATACTTTGGGAACCCAAGCTAACCACATCCACCAGAGTGTCAGCATGCTTCAATAGCTTGCGCCAGACTACGCCTTTTTACAGATTAGCCGCAGGTGCAGCAACATGGGTGCACTAACATGGACATTGTTCATATACATAATGGGTTGAACCTTGGGCATGTCCTTTTGGCTAGTTTTCTCATCAACATAGTGAGACATCGGAATTTATGAAGACATGCCGATGCTTTTTAGGTGATTGGACACCTCAGTAAAGCTCATGTACTTACATTTGACTTTTTCCCCTCTTAGACACATAACATAAAAAAATGATTTTGAACTCTTTAGTAGAGTTTTATTTGACTTAACAAATACATGGGCCGGTGTTCTTAACAACAAATGTTTGACATTAAGATTTATAAAGACATTTTATTGCTTCATCTGTTTATTTTGTGTTGTGTTTCTTTTAGTTCTTTGGGCTCTGGTGCTATAGGACAGTAATTAATGCCAGTACTACTTCAAAGCTCCTGAAGCTCAGGTTTCTCACTGTGTGCACTTTCACGTGTTTCTCCAATGTGCAGGTTCTCCGGTTTCCTCCCAAACACACGCCGGTTGCCCATGGTGGACAGCTCAATTCAAGTCAATTGAATTTCATCTGTAAAGCACTTTTAACAATCGACATTGTCCCAAAGCAGCTTGAATTAATTTGAATGAATTTTAGTGCCAGAAATTAGCACCTTTAATTTTATCCCTAATAAGCGAGCCAGTGAGGAATGTGACAAAGTAAAACTGACGGAGATGGTGTGAGGAAGAAACCTTGAGAGCCAACGGGCTCAAAAAGGAACCCATCCTCGTCTAGGTGATACCGAATGTCCGTTCTTATAGTTCCATCATAGTTGAGGTTATCAGCTGATGGACACGTGCATGTAAACAGGAAGGCAGTATTTAAATACTTATTTACTTTACCACACGTTACTTTGCTACGTTTCAGAGGAACGTGTCGCTCTGAAGTGTGTACTTTATATCGACCGTGTTGGAATAAAAAGTTGGAAAATGCAAAACAATGAAACACTGAACTGCATTTGAGGTTCACACACAGTTCTCATTATCACTTCATTACACTTTTTCACTGGAGTAACACTGGAGCAGAGGATTATTTTAAACGCATGTACAGGAATAATGTGTTTTGTTCATAAATTCCAGTTCATGTGTGATCACAGGTTCTGGTTTCCCAATCAGCATGCATTAGCACCTCACACCCGGGCTTCCAGGATGAACACGGGGTCCAATTATACCTGGACAAGGAAGCAAGAAAGGAAGGAGGGATAGAAGCAAGGAAGAAATCAAGCAAAAAGGAAGCAGTGAAGAAACCAAGCAAAAAAGGAAGCAATGAAGAAAGGAAGGATAGAAGCAAAGAATAAAAGGATAGCAGCAAGGAATAAAGGGATAGAAGAAAGGAATGAAGCAAGGAAAGAAGGATAGAAGCAAGGAAAGAAGGATAGAAGTAAGAAAGGAAGGAAGCAATTAAGCAAAGAAGGAACTAACAAAGGACGGTGCCCTAGAAGGAAGGAAGGAAGGATAGAAGCAAAGAAAGAAGGATAGAAGCAATGAAGCAAGAAATAAAGGAATAAGGCAA
The DNA here is from genome assembly GCF_014805685.1 of Silurus meridionalis. NCBI lineage: Eukaryota > Metazoa > Chordata > Actinopteri > Siluriformes > Siluridae > Silurus > Silurus meridionalis. The sequence continues at coordinate 3,414,896 of NC_060894.1, read as the reverse complement.
TGAACAAAGGATAGAAGCAATGAAAGAAGGATAGAAGTAAGAAAGGAAGGAAGCAATTAAGCAAAGAAGGAACTAACAAAGGACAGTGCCCTAGAAAGAAGGATGGAAGAAAGGACAGAAGTAGGTTAGGATAAAAACAAACAAGGAGAGATAGAAGTCAGGAAGGTAGAAAAAGGCAAGAAAGGAAGGAAGCAAAAAAGCAAGGACGGAAAGAAAGGAAGAAGACGGATTGATTGATTGCCTTCAGACTCCTGGTGTCTCCAGAACCATCTTGAAAAATCCTGATACTAAAGTACATCACCAACGATGCAAACTATAAATTGCCCAACAAAAATAAATAATATTCTAAACACGGCCTAAAATCTTACTTTTTGTTAACAGAAAATGGAATTATAAGTAGAACACATGGTTTTGGATCCGGAAAAGGAAGGAGAGAAGGAAGGAAGGGGTGCACAAACTTTTGCACGGCACTCCACTGAAACCAGAGTGCCCGTGTCCATCTTCTCCAGAGTGTTATCATGTCCGAGCAGCAAAGTAGAAACATTTCTTCATCACTAAAAATCAATGATGAAATATTAAAGGAAGAAACTCACGGGTCCTCGGCATTCCGCTGAGATCCGCCGATGAAACCGTAGCGGTCCGCCTGGGTCTCGGTGAAGCCGTTCAGCTCGGACCCGGAGCCCGAGGAGTCGCATTTGTGTGGCGACGACAGACTCTCCGTCGTGCCCCTGAAACTTTTCAATCCGTTTTCCTGAATATGAATTTTAGCCATTTTTTGTCCTCCACCTTCTTCCCCATCCAGATTCTCGGAGCAGAACTGACTCTAGCGTCTCACCGCGGAGCTCAACGCCGGGGACTGGCAACACTGCTTCCTCCTTATGGGTGCCTATATTAGCTTAGCTTAGCCTGTTAGGGAAATTCTGCCTCGTTGGCAGCATGTTATTTAATTTTTCATTCAATTAGTGCATATCGTACACGAATTAATGGTTTATTCGTGTAATTTACCGAAAATCCACTGATTTATTTCTGTCACGGTTTATATATTCGCTCTCAAATATTCAGCTGATGCTAAAGAACGTCACTAAGAGAATGGAAGCGGAGCGGGTTGCCAGATCTTCAATAAACCCCGTTTTAAGCTTTACTTTTAACAATTTCTAGATGCTAACTAGTTTAACAAACTATATTAACTATATTAATGTAATGTTTTTTCCCCTAAATATAAAATAAATAATAAGTGAGCAGTAATCTAAATAATACTTGCTATTGCAGGAAAATTATGAAGCATAAAGCAGGTCATACCTTCTTATAGAATTGCATCAGCTTTATTCCTTTTATACCGCAGCTAATAATTGCAATTTTTACTTGTTCAAACTATAAACAGTACATTGTCCTTCAGTGTTTGTTCTTTCTTTCTTTTTATTACTTACAACATTGTACATTAAATCTGAAGACATCCAATCTATAAAAGAACATGCATGTAATGATATAGTAAGCAAAAACCTGTTAAACAACCCAGAATATGTTTATATTCTCGATTCTCCAAAGTAGCCACCTTCAGCTTTGCACATTCATGGCATTCTCTCATCACATTCATGAGGGAGTCACTTGGTTTGCTACAATCTTGAGAAGTTCCCAGAGGTGTTGAGTGCACGTTGGCTGCTTATCCTTCACTCTCATGTCCAACTCATCTTAAACCACCACAAGTAGATTTAGATCAGGGGTGATTGTGGAGGCCAAATGATGGTCCAAACCGGATGAATGGCATGTCAGTGCAAAATGCTGTGGTATAAATGTGTCCTCAATTTGGATGAAAATACAACATTCTGGTCATTCTGTGATTTTTGGCATTTTGGATGGAAGGATGTTATTGAAAGTTGGTCAAGTTAAATGTCACCAACTCGAATTTGACATGAGTGAATGTCTTCGAATATCTGAGTTGAACAGTACTTGAGTATTTGACTCATATTGAACGTAGGATCAAAAATGTGCTAGTCTTTAACACCAAGACATCTGAATATTTGGTTTTACTTTCAATTTATTGAATTCTATTTGTCTATTGAATACTAATGGCTCTTCTACTTTGAGACATGACACTATCATTTTATTTGTTAATTGAAAATCCCTTAATGAAAGATTGTTTTACTACTTTGTCTTTTATTTCCATTGCATTTAGGTTTTATGAGACCCAGAAAGGAGAAGAATCAGTAGTATTCAATGGAAAAAAACAAAATGGCGATGATATTGCATCTTCTGCAGAATAAATATGGCATGGCGGATAAAGCTGCTGTGCAAAATGTATTTGGTAACAGTGATTGTCAATTAAAATAGAGTGGAGTTAAAAGTACATGTAATGAGTAAAAATTGCTCTCATCTTTGCTACTCAGTAAAAATAGAAAGTAGCCAAAAAAATTACTTAAGCACAGTAACGTATTACATTTACTCTAATACTTTACACCACTGCACCCAGTTTACATTGTAAATGAGTGTCTTATTGAATTAACAATTTGACCAAACAGTGGCATACAATGCAGCAAGATTGACCCTAAATGATGCCTTTTTTTTCATAGAAAGGTGCAAAATCTGGAGCTGAAATCTGCTCTGGTTTCTCTGGTAGGAATCCCAGAGTTCCTAAGAAAGCAGAACAGATATTAGTTATAACAGTTCATCACTGCTGAATTCTCAGTTGACACATTATCTATAGCAGCACATTAAACATACTTCAATTATTATTTAGTTATTTTGTTTACTTAAAGATGATGTACATTATCTAAAGCTGGCGATGGTCAATTTAGCATTAGTAAAAGGCGTCTCTTGGGTCAGAAAAAACATACAGTGGTGTAAAGTGTTTAAGTAAATGTACAGTACTTGTAATTGTTGGGCCACTTTCTAGTTTTACTGAGTATCAAAGATTTGGGCAATTTTTACTCTCTACTCAACTACATTTATGATTCAATAGATGGTACTTTTTACTCACTGTTTTTAATCACTGTTACCAATGACGTTCTGCAGCTCTATTGAAGATGTTATCAACACTCCACCACCCACATCTGCTGCCTGTGAGCGACTTTTTAACACTGCTGGCCTCATTTTCAGTCTAAAAAGAGTTCAAATAAATTCCAACAACTTTGAGAAGCAGCTTTTGTATGAGCCAAATACTAAAGTACTGTTAATTAGTACAGGTAATTATAGCTCATGCATGCAGAAAGATTTATGTTATATTTATGATATATTATGTTGTAGCCTCTGAAAAGTCGAGGGTGCATTCCAAAGTTGTCTGGGGTAGCCATGGTGAGGAGCACCTGTCAATAACCTTTTAGAAGATCTAACTCAGTCGTAAACTAAGCTCCACCAACACAATCGACACAGTCCTCCATTCTAGGAAGTGGGAACGAATCAGGCTTAGTTAAAGCATTCACTTTTCTGTAATCTGTACAGAAACAAAAGGAAGAATCTGTCTTGGGCACCAAAATACAAGGGGAACCCCAAGGACCCACACTAGGGACGTTCATGTTTAAGCAAATACTCAGTTTCTTGTCTCATAATGGCTCTCTTAACTTGGTTTGCCCTATACGGGTGCTGTACTGTACATACTACAATATACCTTCCGTTTTACAACACCCTGGTGTTTGCATTTCCATTTCCCATCACACTTTTACCAAATAAACTTCCATCCACCCATTTTATATACCACCCCGTGCCTTTAATCACGCTGTGCGACCCAACCCTAGACTGGGAGGTAACACCATCATGAAAGCTGTGATGATTCACAAAACCACAGTGAAAACCCAAATAATGATATATTAAGGCCATTCCATGTTTTATGCCAGTCGAAATTGTGTAAAAGTATCTGATCTGGCAACATCTGCAGAATACTGTTGCCCTAGGCATGGTGTATTGGTGCTGTTGCTATGACAGCTGATATGTTTGGATTCTTATAAAACCTACATAGTGAAGTACAAAAAGAAAAACACACCCATCCTTTGAAACGAGGAAACCGAAAGAACATATAATGTGAGGGTTTTTTTTGCTATTACCTTTAACACTTCAAAGCATTACAAACAGCTGTGTGTGTAAAGATATAAATACTAAAACAATAACACAATCCCAAGGAGAAAGACGTAAAGTCAGAACATCTCTTTTTATTCCACATGCTTGGTTCCTGTTAGCTTTACTGTGTTTCTCTTTATTTTGGTTTTTACCAGTCTCCAGTTTTGTGAATCCATGTGTAGGTTCCTGCCAGGTCTTATGACACAGATGTGGCCTTTGCACCTGTTATACCTCACAGTAAAATACTGGCCTCTGTACCTGTCAATCTCAGTCTCAAAAGGAGGCGTGGCATCATTGGCTTTCAGTCCCAGTAAAGGAGGCGTGGTCTATGTACCTGCCATTTCAATGAATGAGGAGGAGCCTCTGTACCTTCAATCTGTATTTATTTTTCATAAAGTAGGTGTGGTCTCTATATTATTTATCATGGAGGAGGCACGGTCTCTATATAATTTATATTCTAATGAAAGAGGTGTGGTCTTTCTATATTGTTTCTCATGAAGCATGTGTGGTCTCTATATCTATCATTTCTCATAAAGGAGGTGTGGGTTCTATATCTATCATTTCTCATAAAGGAGGTGTGGTTTCTATGTCTATTATTTCTCACTGAGGAGGTGTGGTTTCTATATCTATCGTTTCTCATAAAGGAGCCGTGATTTTTGTCTATTATTTCCCATGGAGGAGGCGTGGTTTCTATATTATTTCTCACGAAGGAGGTGTGGTCTCTTTTTTCTAATGATGGAGGCGTGGTCTCTTTATTAATTATGAAGAAGGCGTGGTCTCTTTATTAATCATGAAGGGGCGTGGTCTTTCTAGCTGTTAGTCCTCGTCGAGAAGGCGTGGCTTCTTTGCCTATTAAACTTATAATTTATCTTGAAAAGGTGTAGTGTATATAGCTATAAGTTCATATCAAGGAGGCGTGGCCATTGTACCTGTCAGTTCTATGAAAAACGAGGAGTTTGTGTACCTTCAGTCATCACTAAAGAAGTGCGTGTTTTCTCTTTGAGAAGAGGTAAACGTTAAAGTAATGATGAGCTGTTTTTTTTTTAAAAAATTTTATGATCCCTGCCAGTACATAGCCCTATGCATTAATAAAGTGTGGCATAGAACCTAAAGAGATATCCCATAAAATCAAACATAAAAATGCAGGCCATTTTAAATAATAAAATTCTTAATTTTGAATTAATTTATTAATGTTATTGGAGGTAATTGCAACATTTAAGCACTAGATGTCGCTCTTTCATCACATTTAGGATACATTTTTGGCGCGTGAAGTTGTGGTTTAGACCCAAAATAAAAAAACCTGTAGGAGAAAAATAAATAGATAAATAAAATAAAATAAATAATAATAATACACTAACAACCACCACCACACTGGGATATGCAAATAAAGAATTTCACTATGCTGTAATGTACATAATTAAATAACACCTTCACCTTTCAGCTGCTGATTGAATGTAAAAATATGCACTTATCTGATGAGAATCTGATCCAATCTATAAAGTATATAAAGTACACACAAACACATAAAAGTACAAATAGATAGATAGATAGATAGATAGATAGATAGATAGATAGATAGATAGATAGATGGATAGATGGATAGATGGATAGATGGATGAAAAAGGTCGGAGATTCTTAGTTGCTTTAAAGAATTTCTCGAATCATCCTTAATATTTGCAATTTAGTAAGTGCATTGCTCAAAAGAATTAGTAGAAACAGTAGAACACATTGGATTTCCTGCAAAAGCCTGTACTTTTCTCACAATACTTCATATTTCATCTCTCAAAAGTAAGCATTTGTGTCTATGAACATCTCATTGCTATCAGAATGATGAGTCCTTTTGTCATTGTTCACAAACAAGATCGTCACAATGTTTAGTCGTCCCCAGGTCAGGACTACAGGTCTCCATGTTATACTCATCATAACACTGCTTAAATAAAAGACACTTCTGAATGTTGAACTGAAAAGTCCCCTGAAAAGGACATGTCCATGTTATAATACAGAAAGATAAAAGATAAACATCCTAAATGGAGACAAATGTGTCTACTTACACAGCCTCCTGCTTAAAGTGATGCCCAAGTACTGACAGATAAGAGAGGATGAGAGAGAGAGAGAGAGAGAGAGAGAGAGAGAGAGAGAGAGAGCGCGCAAAGTTTCATGTCTCCTCTCAAAGCTAAAAATAATCTCAAGTGTATTGTCCATCCTGATTATCAGCAAAAATAGATATTTGCCTTCACTACATCCTGCCTGTGCACCCGACCCCATGGGATTAAACCCCACACCCTTCTCACATCATCAGGGAGTTCAGAAGAAAAAATAAATAAATAAATAAATAAATAACCAGCTAAATTTCCATTTACAGCATTTGGCAGATGCACCGATCCAGAGCGATTGAGCATTTGAGGGTTAGGGGCCTCACTCAAGGGCCCAGCAGTGTCAGCTTGGTAGTGAATTTCAAAGCTCCAAAGCAACTAAGAAAAACTGCAATTGTGTACAATCACCTGCAGTTTCCTACGTTATCAATGATGTCATTTTGCTCAAAATATATGATACTGTTCTCACCTGATATATTAGTCTCAACCCCCAAAACATCTCACCATCAGTTTATTGCATGAGTCATTGAATGCAAAATGGTTAAACCAGATGTCAGAATCTGTCAAGCTTCAATTTCTATTAATCTTTTTTTTTTTTTTTGCAAATGCATTTTATTAAATAATATTAAGGATGATTCGAGAAATGCTCCAAAGCAACCGAGAAAAACTCTAACATACAACAATATCATTGTGAGATCACGTGACTCTCAAGATACAAATGACAATATAGAAGCTATCACTTTGTTCGTTTCTCAAACACCCACACACACACACACACACGTTTAATTTTGATGTCTTATTTATTCATAAAAATAAAGTCCATCTTTACACATGTATATATATTTTTTAAATACAATATCGCAAATATATTGCAAACCGTGATAAAAGAACAGGCAGTCATCAGCATTTGATGTGGGTCACATGCCAAACGTTCATGTTCAACACGTCGGAAATGAACGTGCCGTGATATCCGGACTACGGGTTGCTCCAAAAAAAAAAAAAAAAAAAAAAAAAAAAAAATCTAAAAACTACTTTTTTTTAAATGGAAAAGAATTTTCTACATTTAATGCTAAATTGTTTACTTTCTACATAAAAAAAAAAAAATCAAATCAAATAATTTTTAAATATTATATTTAGTTGACTGGGCAATTGTTTGTTATGCCAAAAAGGAAATAGGAACAAATTTGAATTTGCTACTCAGGTGCGTAACAATTTATAATTATTATTATTATTATTATTATTATTATTATTATTATTATTATTATTTCCAATTTGTATTTTGGGTAGTGGATCTTTTTTTTTTTTTGCGTTGTCATTGCTGTTTTTTTGCACAATTTAACTAGAGCCAAAATACAAAAGAAAAATTGACAATGAGAAAACGAGGGAAAAGCAACCCTTAGTCCAGACATTACAGTAAAACCTCTCACACACACACACACACACACACACACACACACACGGGTCATTTCTTACTGTACTGTATATTGCTTTGTATTTTTCATCCAAATATACAAAACAAGACCAAAGAAGATATCAGAATAATCAAAATGATAATAAAAAAAAAAACCAGCGTGCGTGTCTTTGGTTCACCTGAACTCGTAGCTTATTAACAGCAGGAGAAATTATTCAATGAGCCAAAATTGAGTTGTTTTTTTTTGTCCTCTGCTGTTGGACATGAAGGGCACAAAGGTCATGAAGGACATCCGCTCGCCGACACTCGTTACACAGACGCGTTAAATACATGACATTGTTCACAAAAGAAAAGCATCAGAATGAGAAAAGTCCAAGAAATAAAGAGGAAAACACTTCTACAAAGCTACACACAGTCTTTCTCACCTCTAAAACTGCTCCACTATCAATCTGAGCTCTGCTAAAAACAGAGAGCTTATAAAAATAAAACTTTGTCTTTACATACCTGACCTAGTGATTTCATTCAACATATTCCAAACATACAGGTTGTTTTTTTTTGTGCGCTGTGCAGCTCCTCGATAAACACACATTTTAGACACTAGGGGGCGCTACAAACATCCGTTTGCAGAACAACAATAACAGATTACATGATATGGGTGAAACCGGTCGATCCATCTGTGATCCAGTGTGGCTGGAGTGTCTCATGATCATGATACTGGTTTATGAAGCTGGACAAGTACATCAACACGACATATGAAGAAACAGGAAGAAAACGGGGATGAATATCTGATCTACTCAGTTCTCACACTTGGCGTGAATGTGTTCCTGTTGAGGAGACAATCTGACTGCAGGGTATGGATACGGAGGAGTGAAAAAATAAAATTCCTCATCACCAGAGTCAGATGTAGAAGGATCACTGAACCGTACTCGAGCCACACAAGACCTTTAGATGGACGAATCTCAAGTTTGTTTGTTTTTTTTTAACTAATCAAGGGTAACTAAAGGGTATGCAAATTTCTTCTTCTTATTAATATCATTGTAATAATTATTATTTAAATCAAACGTGTACAATCATGAATTGCTGCTGTAACGTTTATGGCCATTACAGACCAAAAAGCTATTTGCATCCTTGCGTCCTGTTTCTTCTGTTCTGTGCTCCGCTGGCCACGCCCCCTTTTCATTTGAATATAGTCATGAACTGCTTTTTCTTTCTTTTACTGGGCGGAGCCATGTCACCCACATCCTGAGCTGTACTTGCTGAACCGAGTGACATGAACACACACACACACACACACACACACACACACTAATTACACACCACACACACACCCACACACCAATTACACCACACACACAGGACCTTGAACAGAAGACAATCTTAACAAGCTTTCTTACAAATAAAGATGTACATTCTCCCAGCTGGAAAAATGGGCGAAGCAATAAAAACCTCCCCTTCTCCAGGGCCCCCGCTGAGGGATCGCCATTGTTTAGAAGCACCTTGGGTAACGCACCAATCCGAAACCTTGCAACTTCAATTGCGCACGACGACGGGGGCGTAGGACAAGCGTGTGACTCATCTTCATATAATCCTGTGGTGCAGGAGCACAAATAGTTTCTGATAGAAATTGTGGTCCACCCTCAAAGGCGAGTTCATAGTCTCGTCTCTCCCCTCCCCACGTAAGCTATCGGACAGGGGCAGAGAAAAAAAAAGGACGGGGCGAGAGTCTGTTCCAGACAAGTGGTGGATGAGGAGGAAGACACACAGGGACCGGAAATTAGACATCGGGATCCGCCAATCACGTTCAGTCCGTGTATTCAGCGACGATAGAGAGCAGCACTGTGATGTCATCGGGTTTTCCTCCTGAGAATGAGAGGATTCAAATGAAACTCTGATTAGATACACACACTTGTGATAGTCATGTGATAGCCTTTGGTTTTAATTACAAGCCTGTTAGAGCCAGAAATGCCTAAGTTAGACTCAAAACGTTCACTGTCTAATTCTTGTGTTTTTTGCCTTTTGATTCATTTGTTGCATATAAACAAAAGGAACATGAATTTGTCGGAAAAACCATAAAAGACGAGGTGTTTCCACGCTTTTCACAGGCGCGGTACACTTCCTTAAAGAAAAGTTCTCTCAGGTCCTCACCTCTGACGTTGAGGCCGTTATCGCAGGCGAACTGGGCGAAGGGTGACATGTAGTTGGGGTCGTAGGCGAGCTCGTGCGCCTGCTCCGCTATACTGCGCGCAGTCTGCTGGACGCTATCGTAATTTGTGTTCTGCGATTGAAAAAAGAAACGGTTATCGTGAAAGGACACAACGTTCATGAGAAGTGTGTATGTTTGTGTGTGTTTCGTGTTTGAGGAAGAACCTGCCTTGAGCTTCTTGAGCTCCTGCAGGATCATGTAGTCGGGCATGTTGTCGAAAAGACCGTCGGTGGCGGTGAGGATGATGTCACCGAGCTGGACGTCAAATGATGACCTGTCTGCCATTTCAGGACTGAAGGATAGAAAGATGAAGAGAAAGAAAGAGCGAGGGAAAGAAAGAAAGAGGGAGTTCAGTTCACAGCACGGCGCAGTGACCGCTGTAACGTGAAACCTCAGGAAAGACAGCGTGTTCTGACCTGACGTGACCCTTGCCCTGAGCTTACTCTGTTAGTCTGACATTCAGGAAACCGAATCAGAGCCTGATGCCCAGTTTCCATCTGCGACACCAGCCCTGTCGGCAACACTTTTTACGATGGAGGAGAAGTAGCAGGGGGAAAAAATGGAATGGAAGGAACAGATCCTACCAGTTATTTGATTATTTCTTGATAAAGGGGTATACTGTCTATAAAAACAGAGCATTTTCTGATACTTTTCTTTTCTAACTGTCCATCGTTTAAAGATTTCATTCAAATTCACCACGAGAGACTTTTTAAACGAGACAAGATTAGAAAACGAAGAAGATGATGATGAACATTAGAGGTTCTGGGGCTTAAACCGCCAACCTTCTGATCAGCAACCCAGTCATAACTCCTCCTAATGTGTGTAGATCTTTACTCGTTAATACCTTGATGTAATTTAGACAGTAGACAGAAATCCCATTGTTATAACTAGAGGTAGACCGATTAATCATTTTTGCCGATAAATCGTCACCAATGGTTGATTGCAGCTATCAGCGAAAATCCATACTAATACAATAGTTTTTCCGGGTAAAAAAGGTTAAATAATACCAGACATTCTTTTCCTGTTGTGTCTGCAGGAAGTTACAGATCTACCTCTGCCATGTTAGTCTGTATTCTGTGACCATCAGGAGGCGCCTCGGTTACCATAGCGTTGTGATACGTCATATTGATGTAGCAGCAGTGGTGCTGAGAGAACGCGCTCGAGAAACAGTTTAGCAAAGAGAAATCGATCTACATAGAAAATACTGGTCACTTTCTAAATAATAAACATATAGTTGAATCTACTAGTAATTGCATATAAGCTAATTAAAGATTTTTAAAGATAATAAAAAATTCAATAAAGCGCACTTTTTAAGTCGATGCATCATAGCGGTAACCTTAAAGCCGATGAATATATTTATCCCGATTGTCTATGGCTGCAAAAATTGTGCTAAATGCATATTGATACTAAAAGCATTTCATGTACTTTGAGTTGGCTCAGTTTAATGTGGAAAAACACTCTTATCAGCACTTTGTTCTGCTGTTGGTTTGGAGTCAAACGAGTTCAATTTTCCAGGGAAAGAGAAATAAATAGAGAATTCAAGAAAGTAGATTCAAAAGTTGTAATCCGGCAAAATGTACTTGCTGATTTCCCCGCTGTTTGGCAGTTGTCAGACGTGTGTCTCTCTCATCTGACATGTCACTCAATTAACTGCTGATTAGATTTACTTATGTATTCCAGTGAACTGAAGACACCAGAACTGGAATCTGCCAACGACTTGAACTCATGACTTACTAAGAGACCGCGATGTACAACTATAAAATCCATAAAGTTCATAAATAGGCAGGTGTTCTTTCGGTTCCTTGAAACGCACGGTTCACGGAAACATCCTAAAAAAGCGGCCCGTTAAATTCAGAGTAATGGTAGAAACGACTCGTGTCTGATGACTGCGCTCTGGAAGAAATGCACGTCGGAAGCCATTCCGCTACATAAAAGATTAAAATGTCCTGTTTAATTTTAGCGTCACATGAGGAGCTCAAAATAGTCTTGCTCCTGCCAAGACCGTCTTGGAACGAGAACATGGGGCGGTGATTGGCCGAGTGAAGTGTCTGTCTGCTACCTGCTTTCTGATTGGCTGGTTCGATGCTGGATTTGGGCGGCTGGCAGGACGGTGAGGTCGAAAGGACATTCGCATGGATCGCTTTGGCCTTCATGGAAAATGTAACTAAGTCATTCTCGTTCACACTTAATAACTCTCTTGCTCTTCAGTTTTGATTTGTAGTCAGATGTTGTTGCCATGGTTACATTACACTAGCTATAGTAAAAAACTCCAAATTTAATCACTCCCTAATAAAGTCTCTCAAGCCCACAAGGGTACCCCAAGTTCCCCTATCATTCCCCCTTACCGGCTCCTTCACTTGCCTGACAAAGCATTGGCCCTTTATTAGCTTCCTTAAGCTTTTAATGATGAGGACCTTGGCTCCTCTCACTTTCTCTTAATTGCCTTCATGACACTCTTGGTTCCCACACTAGATCACAGACTTGCTTGACAATGATCTCCGGGGCCCCACACCAACTCTCTCGACTATGCCCTAGACCCCGACCAAGTCCTTACCAGCCTAGTTTCCTCTTCTCAACATTGCCCCTCAACCATTTACCAGCTCTCTTAGCACCTCAAAAATTCCCCGCCTCACTTGCCAGCAATCTTTATACCCTTGATTATCAAAATCGGCAAGGATCGGGCGATACGATACATATCACAATACAGGGGTTGCGATACGATATTTTGCAATACTGTAAGAAAGGTGATATATTGGGATATTTAAGAGTAGGATATAATTTTAGGAAAGTGGTCATCAAGAACACACCACTATATGCAAACCCTATCAAGAACCAGAACCCTTTTTACACGTTTCACACCTCAGTGGCATCAAATGTATTGCGATAATAAAAAACCCAAACAGACATGCATATAGTCATTATAGACACCTAATATGAAGTGATTGATGATGATGATGATGACTGATGATCTGAGTGCCCTTACGCTAGTACTTTCTATCTAGTGGTCGGGATATAAACTCAAAACGAAACAACTGCCATGAATCTTGCACGATTTTATTTTATTTTTTTATATCAAAATCGCGTTTTTTAAAAATAGATAAAGTATTACATTACAGCGTACTAAAAACCCAATTACAGCTGCTAAATTAGCATACGTGGCCCTCATGGAGAAGCCTATGAGCTCGCCCAAATGGCTTAAAAGAAAATAAAATAAAAAAATGTTTTCTACATTCATGCCAAAAGACTCTCTATCAATTACTACACAAACACGTGTAAAGTATGTGCGGACATGTCATTCTGTGGCTCCACCCACCTGTCACTCAGCACAGACCCTTCGGCCCCTGGTGGTGCGATCGCAAGCTGAAAGGGGGTGTTGAAGTAGTGCTGCTGCTCGTCAGAGCGATGGACCACCTCGCCCCCCCGGACCACCAGGAAACCGGAATCTCCCAGATTACACGTGTGGATTTGATGACTCCTCTGGTCCAGCACCACTATACATGCCGTACTGCTGCCTGCATGGTAGAGAGAAGAAACAAAACATCTGAGAATTTAATACTCAAAATTCCCCAGAGAATCGATCCCAGGCTCATGATCTCAAACTGCTAATTAGCGTCATTTCTTGCTAGCAACTTCCTTATGAAATATTACGATCCCTCAAGCAATTTGCATATAATGTACAAATCTAGCATCATGGGATCGCAGACACAGACAACCTACACACACACAAAGCCACAATCCTTTCCTGACTCACTCCAAGTTCTGTGTACGCCTATGAGTCACGCCGTGCTGCATCTTGTTAAACAAGAGCGTATTTGTGCGTTTAACCTCAGTAGAATTCCACAGCTATGAGTGTGTGTGTGTGTGTGTGTGGCTACATGTGATTGAAGATCCTTCATTGTGTCTAAAGGACCTGCTAGCTTTGATGGTCATGTCCAAAATCCTCATCACAAAAACTCCTAAATGTACTTTCTCCAACACTTTCATCTGGTTTATAAAGCATCCTATACCCACATACCCAGGATGCTATAGTATACACACACACCAATTTATTTTTATTTTGAAGGAATGACTAAATAAAACGTCATGTGACTCATTCAGTCAGATGACTAATTCAAAATGAATAAATTGTGGCCTGTTATGCTGTAGATGGGCATTTATTTATTTTTGTGAGACAGTTTGTGTCTTTTTAACCCCTCAGACGGACTCAGACTATCCATGATGACATCTCAGACATGGTAACACAAGTGGTCAGAATAGCACCATTTGCACAGGTCAGTGCTCCCTGTGCCTGTGCGTGCAGCAGTGTGGCGCCATCTGTTGGCGTGTTACAAAACTAGTCTCAAAATTTTTGATGCCGGGCCCAGACAAATGGTTTACTGAACGGTGCTTTTTCCCCTGGTCAACTAAACAATAATACGTGAGTGTGCATGTGTGTGTGTGTGTGTTTTCCTACCCAGCAGTGGTACTTTGTTCTGTAGGAGCTCGTAGTAGGCCGAGGTGAGGATTCCCACAGGGCTGCTTGGAGTGAAGCGTCCCTCCTTCACCAACCGCTCGCACGTCCTCATCAGAGTCTCTGAGAACTGAGACGGGTCTACGCCGTAATCACGCCATCCACCCACCCCATCCGCCACGCCTACAGAAGAAGAGAGAAAGTGTGACACATTATTCATCTGCAGCAAGTATTTGGGACAAATTATTCATCTCGTGTATAAGTCCCAGTGGCTCTGAGCGAGACACCAGTAACAACACTTCATCAATTCTGTCTGCGAGTCGCACTGGTGTAACATGAAGTCGAGCTGATCATGTAAATCATGTTATTAGAGACTTTTGTTTGTCCAGCTGCTCCTGCTGAGCTGAGCACTGTTTAGTGTGTCTAAGGGGCTTTCGATTGTGTTGTTATAGCGCTGGTGAATCTGTCGGACATAAATTAATGAAGAACCGGTACATTAGTAAAGAATAGGGCTTCCTCGCACAGTTTATGAGTCTGAAAATATCAAATGAATAGAGTCTGAAAATATAAAATGTGATCAGCAAAACCCATTTTACTTGCATTGTACACCTTTTAATTGTATCCATTTGATCCATTCTGGTCAAGAGCTTTGCTGGTTTGAATTCAAGTCATTCGATTACTGAGCATAAACAGTGACCACACCTGGACATGAGAACTAAACTCACAGCTAAGCAATGACCCTGGAGCTGTGAGCTGGAGCTTTGAGCTGGAGCTGGCTCCTTCAATACCACACTGCTTGAGTAGAACATTTAAGATGCATTTACCAGAGTGGCTTACAATCATCTCATTTATACAACATTCATGAGTCTTTTGAGGGTTAAAAGCTTTGCTCAAAATCTAATCAGTGGTAACCAACACTTCCATTTAACGAAACATTATACAGGTTCTGATCAGGCACTGAGGTGTGGTTTGGCCAATCGTTTAGACAAAATGCTTTGAAAGGACAAACCCATGAAACTGTGAATCTCCTCAAACTCATGCGAACGATCACAACACCGCTTATGCTCAGTCACACAAACACACACTTCATCATGAATTGCAGAAGTGACTACAAAGTCACACCATGACATCAGCAGGATACGTTCACTCTGGAACTTCACACGCCGCAAGTGTTAAGATTGACAAAAAAAAAAAAAAAGACAACTTTGAAGAGGAAAGAAAACAGATGCTGCTGGTGTCAAGCGTAACTACTTTCTCTCTCACACACCCACACACACTTGCAAGCCTTATGGCACAGCTTTGTGATGCTAATCAAAAATGTATTCCATGAGTTGAGACAAAGCTACAGTGATATTTGGATTGATCACGTTCTTCATCACAGAGGGAAAAATCACGTGTGAATATTATGAATAAGGTCTAAGTATTTGATGTATATAAAGAATTCGGGTGAGGTGGAAATAGGTAAGATATATAATGCGTTTCGCTCTGATTTCTGTCCGATATCTCGGGTCTCGAATTCAGATGACGAATGAAACCTTTGTGGAAAACAGAGGGCAGTGATAAATTAACAAAAACAGCTTAGGCAGCTAATGGGGCTGTAAAGTGCATCCGGAGTTTTATACAAGTTACAGCAAAATGTTCGGCTCTATGCGCACACACACACACACACACACACACACTCGCTGTCATAACACTTTCATAACACTCATGACACAGAAGAGGGGTGTAGAGGAAGTACAGAAATGTTAGCTAGCACAAGGTACTGGTTTGTAAGAGTCAGATTTCAAACTGGTTTCTGGATTTTTTTGTTCCCTTTTATGGTCAATGGTAAATTTCTAGGTGAAAACATAAATAAAAAAAACCCAAAACAACAGCTTACACTAAGGCCAGATTTTCTCCTGAGGTAAACTACTAACTGCTCTCATCACAATTAAGTGTTCAATTTGTTTTTAATAGAAACGTTTCAAATGTTAAACATACACAAAACAAGTGCTCATTAACTTTTTCTCTTCTTTCAAAAACAGTTTAAGAGCAGAAAAACCACAGCTTATGTCATGTCTAAACCTCTCTGTACTTAAGAATTTCCCACGGTGGAAAACATCCGAACTTTTACAAAACCTGTGTGTAAAATCGCTTAAAAACAACATTAAATTACAAAAAGATAAAGTCCCATATAAACCTGTTAAATCTGTTTAGGAGGAATGTCTGGGATTCGAATCCCTGTAAATGCAGTCAATATGGAAAGGATACGTTTAACATAAACCTGTGACATGTAGCTGCGCTACTTCAACACAATCCGACCAATCAGAATGAAGAAACCAACAGTGCCGAGGGAAATAAAGAATATAATGTCGGAGGTGACGGAGGTGCTACGCTAATGCAGTGCAGTTATGTTGATAATGTAATCCAGACACACATGATGCACACACACACACACACACACACACACACACACACACACACACACACACACACACACACACACACACAGCACTGTTAATAATTGTGACATTAACTATAGTCTCTGTCTAGATACAAAAGCAGGACAAAAAGGCTACATGGTAAAGGTCACATAGTTCTAATGGGTACTGTGCATTAAAAGGAGGCATCTCAATAACTTTCATCCATCTCCAAGCCTCTTTCTTTCTCACACACACACACACATGCAGGATTTCTCAGAGAGGACCATACAAGGAGTCTTTGCCACTTCCTCAAAACACACGCATGGGAGAAAAGCAGCATCCAACTAAAACAAAAACTGAGGCAGCAAAATCTCAGGGTCAGAGCTCAGGAATAACCATGAAGAGCAGTTATAAACAAACATGACACGCTTCCAGATGAAACACAGTGTTCCAGGTAGAAAGTTGGACGCTTCTGAACTTAAACAGTCACAGATGCGGTTCCCCAAAGTTCACCGGCGTGTGACGTAAATCCCACGCCAGAATATCAGGAATGAAGGTCTGTGGAGTCCTTGTGCACAATTCATCCACGCAAACCTCCCTTCATACCTTCTCTCCGGCAATTACCGCTGTGATGATCACAGCAGAGATTAGAGTTGTGTGAACTTCAGGTGTAAATTGCGGACTCGTCTCGTAGGACATTGCGCAACAACTTTATTCAAATATGATCCGAAAACAGCACAGTAAAGATGAATCGAAACAAGGACAAGGAGTAGCTGCAAAACACCATACCTCAAACACATGGGCAAATAGTCTTCACCTTTTCACCACACACTGCATAAACACCATCCAGACACCGTACAAACAGTCCTCACCTAGTCAAAACACACTGTCCTTACCTCGTCAACGTACACTGTCCAAACATCGTCCCCACCTCATCACCACACAATCAAATATTGTCCAAACCATGGAATCAAACACCATCCAAACGCTGTCCTTGCTTCATCCTCACACACAAAACATCCAAGCATTGTTTAAACATCGTCTTCACATTGTCCCCACACACTCTCAGACACTCCAAACACTGTCCTCACTTAGTCACTACACACAATCCAAACACTGTTAAACGAGGTAATGTTCAAGTTAGAGATGGACATTAGTTTGAGAGACTTCTTTGCCGATAACGTGTTAATCAGCTATTTAAAAGTGACAGTATATTCTGTATATACATTGTACACGTGTATACATTATGCACTTTAAAGTCAATTACTACAGGTTTATATCAGTCATCTTCATCACATTATCACACAAACACCTTGCCTTTCATGTCTCAACATTATTTCCACCCGTGTTCACTTGTTACAACAATGTCCCAACAAATTCACATGTGCAATATCTAAACTCTTCAACCACCCCCCCACACAAACACAGACACCATCTAAACCACTTCTAAAGTACAAATTTGAGCCGCACCTCATACCACAGTCTGATACCAGTGTTGAGTAACATAAAACTATGTACTAAGGTGTAACAGTGCAGCATGTAGTGTCAGAACCCACACAAGACTTACTGTCTCTGTGCTGTTGATGAACTAGATTTAGTGTGTGTGTGTGTGTGTGTGTGTGTGTGTGTGTGTGTGTGTGTGTGTGGTGATAAACTGGAGGCTATAAGTCAAAATTCTAGCTGAAATTAGGATAACCTCCATGCATACATTACACATATATTACAAATATATACATATGCACACATATACAGCACTAAGTTAAGTAAAGAAAAAAGACAGTTCACCATTACTTTAAAAGATTAAGAATCAGTCAGTCAGAAAAATCTCAATAACTTTTAAATGTATCTCCAAGTGCAGTCTCCCAAACCATCAAATGCTTTAATGAAACAGGTTCTCATGAGGACCAAACCTGGAAAGAAAGACCAAGAGCTACCTCTGCTGCAGAGGATAGATTTATTCGAATTACCAGCTTCAGAAACCGCCGCTTTACATAAATCCCTACATGATCAAATTGCAACAAAAAAAACTAATCACTTAAGAAGAACAACAAGCACAAGAGACTTGCTTTGACAAAGAAACACAAACAATAAACATTGGATCAGTGGTCTGATCAGTCCAAATTTGCGGTTCTAACCGCTGTGAGGTGTCCAGAGGGTGAACATGGTTCCTCAATGTGTGGTTTTCACAAGGAAGCATGGAGGAGGAGGTGTGATGGTAAGGAGGGGCTTTGCTGGTGACAGATTTGGTGACTTCAAACTTGAAAGCACACTTATCTAGCATGCATAGAACAGCATTTAGCAGCGACATGCCATCCCATATGGTCTGCACTTAGAGGGACCATCATTTGTCTTCCAGCATGACAACGACCCCAACCACACCTCTAGGTTAATGTAAGAGCCATTTGTCGAGGAAGGAGAGTGATGGAGTGCTGCATAAGATGACCTGGCCTCCTCAATCACCCGGTTTAAATCCAGTTGAGATGGTTTGGGATGAGTTGGAACCAAACTAACAGCTGGAACCAAATCCCATGTGTGTCAACACACTTGGCCAATAAACATGCTTCTGATTTTGAGTTGGACCAGAGAGTGAAGGAAAAGCATCCAACAAGCACTCAAACATTTATGGGACCTCCTTCAAGATTGTTTGAAAACCATTTCAGGTGATTGAAATGTCATGAAAGCTAAAGATGGCTAATTCAAGGAATCAAGAACATAAACATAATAACATTCTTTTATTGTTCGTATGTCTTAAGGATCAATGTAGAAAATAATCTAAATAAAAAACAACTAACATCTGCTGAAGGAAAATGTGCGTCCAAACCTCTGATTGGTTTTATACCACGCGCCCTGTAAAACAGCTGTCTCGCGCTTAACCACGTGCTACACCACGTGCTACACCTCACACACAACAAAAGAACTCACTACCGGAAGTAGAAATTCCCTCAAGGGTAGTTTACAAGGATAACGTGAAAGCATAACATATAATCCACAAAACATGGTTTTTTTTTAATCCTGAAGGATTAAAATATTATGAATATAACCTACAAAACACACTTTGTACATCTTTCCGTGTTTTAGTATCAACACACTAACCGGGAAAACACACATAAGCACTGAGCCGATTGTGTGCTTCTATAAGCGATAATACAGAGATAATTTAACACAGAAAAATGACATTTCAGAAGAAATTATAACATATTGAAAAGGAAAAAATAGCCGTATTGTCACAACAAAACGCAATTGCGCATGCGCTGCCTGCCACGCGTGTCTCTATAACTACATCTGACCTCCTATATCACTAAAATAAACATTTTAAAAGTGATTTTTTTGGATCATTAAATCAGATGACATCAAATAAATAAGCAATAAATCAAATTTCATTTAAAACAAACAACGTGATTAAGCACTGCTATAAACGAATAGTTTGATCCTGTAAACGGAATGTTTTTTTTGTCCAATATGGCGGCCTCCATGCTCAACCATTCTGACCTTTAAAAGGAAAATAAGCACCTCTGCGATGTTCAACTAAAAATCTCTCTCCTGTTAGGATTTAACACCTAGAATGACCATCACGAGGTTTTTAAAGCCCCTTCCATGCGATTCCTTTTCATCCTATTAGACTACATTTCTTCTTGTATACGTGTGGAGGTCTGAGAGATTAGTAATTAAGAGAAAATACAATAAATCAAGATCTACAATGCAAAATCAAGTCATATCAAATATCTATTCTGTACAGGAATGAGTTCCGGTTCCTGTGTCATTTTGGGTAAAATGTCCTCTCTATAATAATCCAAATAAACATAACTACTAAACCCATAAATACATATGGAATACTAACAGATTATCAACAGTCTGAATTAAATATGCATCAATATTCCTTTATAGTACTAGTATAAGGAAGGTCCCAGGTGAGAGGTAAGGGGGTGGGGGTCCCCAGGTGAGCGGTAAGGGGGTGGGGGTCCCAGGTAAGAGGTAAAGGGGGTACCCAGGTGAGAGGTAAGGGGGGTGGGGGTACCCAGGTTAGAGGTAAGGGGGTACCCAGGTGAGCGGTAAGGGGGTGGGGGTCCCAGGTAAGAGGTGAGAGGGTGATCCAGGTGAAGGTGGGTTCCAGGTGAGCTGGTGATCAGTGCAACCTGGAACTACTTTAACCCCTGAAGGTCATTTAAGCAAACGAAGGGCTGCTCTGCTGTAAGTTTTATGCCGATCGTGTATTTATTTAATTATTAATAACCCGAATGTGGACATGGATTATAATACAAAAGGGAAAGAAAGTCAAGAGAAGGTTTTTATTGTTATTTTTTTACCTAGGACATCTGCGGACCGGTGGCACGATATGAAGCACGCGTCATCGCCGTAGCACATGCCCTTCTTAAGTATGCCCTTTCGGAAGTCCTTGCCGAAACCGCAGCTCGCCGTGACCAGCTTGTAATCCCGGCCATCGGTCTGAGAAAGTCCGCCCAGGACGGCCCTGGCAACGATCCGTCCATAGGAGAGTACCGATAACATTCCCCGCCTCGCCGCACACACAGTCCGCGCTGAACGCTCCCGGGGGTCTCCTCTGAACACCAGAATCCGCTCGATCCGATTCAGAAAAGGCTTTAAGTCTTGGCTGATTTCACAGGGAAAGTTTCTACACGCTGTTGCCCCATCGCCCGACCAGACATCCTGCTTTCGGCTCTCTGTCTCTCTCTCTCTCTCTCCAACCGCACACACGCCTCAACAGCCGGGTTTCGGAGAACAGCAGAGGGGAAAGGGAAAAAAAACAAAAAAACATTGCATACGGGTCCTTCGAGTCATGTGACTCTACGTCACAAGGAGCGTCCCAGAAGTGCCCTTTTTGTCCTCGTGTTCTGTGAATTCTGTGGTCAAGAAAAATAAACCAATCTTTTTATTCTTATTGTATTTATTCAATATTATTTTGGAAAGATATATAAATATATATTAATAAAAAAATGTATATTTGATGTGCTGTTTTATACAGAACATGAAAATTTGGGTTGTGAACAACAATAAATTATACATTTGTTTATTTTGTTAGGAAAATTCCATATTCATAAGACAAAGTGGGCTCAATGTAGACCAAACTGTTCCTATTTTATTAATGACTTTAAATTGTATGTAAATCTATTAGAAGAAACAAACAAAAAAAACAAACAAAAGCACTGAAAACATGTAATGCTCTGAAAGCATTGAAATTTATGTAATTTTTTAATTATTTTTTCTCTGGAAGTAAGTGTAAATTTGACATGAGAATGTAATAACTTAAAAAAAAAATTGTCCTTTTGTCCCCTTTAGAGGCTTTACGACTTTAATAACAAACATATATATTTTAATAAACCTATTTATTGTTTAAGCAAAAATTTTAATACAAATATAAATCGCAGTGTGTCAAACCCGTTTTATCTGTGTTTTGTCTGGAAATTCAATCCTACCGTTACACAAAGCAACACCAAATCCCTTAAGACGGTCACTGCGTCATGTATTTAATAATTTAGCAGTTTCTATCATATGTAACTCTAGTTTTGTTGTGTGTGTTGTGTATATTTTAAAGTTGAATATAAAATAATTGTCCTCTTTATCCCCTTTGTCTTCTTTAGGGTGTGTGGGTTGGCTGTCTATCTCCCTATATATCTCTACAATATGGTTATCTGATGAGAAGGTCATGAGTTCAAATCCCACCACCACCAAGATACCACTGCTGGACCCCTGAACAAAGCCCTTAACCCTGAACTGCTTAGTTGTATGATCGAGATAAATGTAAGTTGCTTAAGTTAGTCCACTAAAGGCGTAGAGCATTTTCACATTTAGCTCCCAAACTTTGGAATAGTCTTCCTGACAGTGTTCAGGGCTCATACACACTCTCCCAGTTTAAGTGCAGATTAAAAACATACCTTTTTAGCAAAGCATACACATAACATACATCTCGTATCATAACCTTGTGCTCCAGAACATCTGATCACATGCATATTATCAACTTGTGCTGTTAATCTCATGAACAGCAGCTACGCTAATTCCTCTCCACTGCTTCTCTTTCTCTCCCCATCCCGAGACATCCTGAGGTTTGGCCAGCTCCAGTCACATCTCACCTCATGAAGATTATGGACTTTAAAGAAGTAGATGCCGAACTCGCAAACATCCTGAACCATCTAGAGATGTACCAGTGCCAGTTGGATCCAACTACATGTGTGGAGTTTTGACATTGGACCTCCTGGAGTGTTTAAAGGCTCTGGCATGGAGAAGCTGATGCTGGATCTGTGAGGATCACAAATGTTGAGCTCAGTAGCTCCTACTTTTATACAAAAGACTGTAGAAAGAACATTTACTTATAATCTTATACTCCAGTACTCATGTTAGTTCTCACTCTCCAGTGTTCTGTATTGTTAAAAGATTTATGATCAAACTCTTGATGTCACCCAAATGAGGATGGGTTTCCCATTTGAGTCTGGTTCCTCTCAAAGTTTCTTCCTCATAACATCTAAGGGAGTTTTTCCTCGCCACAGTCGCCACGGCTGCTCATCAGGGATAAATACACATCATTCACCTTGACTGTTGATTTCTGTAAAGCTGCTTTGAGACAATGTCTGTTGTGAAAAGCGCTATAGAAATAAACTTGACTTGACTTTGGATAAAGGTATCTGCCAAATGCCGTGTATGTAAATATACTTCATTTGGAGAAACCGAGATTTTAATTACAAAAAATCGGTCTTTGTTTTTCCCCAGACAACACTGGTGACCACACAGGTGTATAAAATGCCTTACTATATTGTATCATAACAACTAGAAGGCCCACACCTGTTCCAGTATGGCAGGGCTGCTGTGCATAAAGAAGGCTCCTTGAAGACACAATTTGCTGACGTTGGAGTGGAAGAACTTGAGTGAACACCTTTTAGATAAAATGGAACACCAACGACACCCCAGCTATGTTCCAAAATCTAGAGGAAAGTCTTTTTTGGAAAGTGTAGGTTATTATGACAGAAAAAAAGTGGGTTAAATATGAAATTAGATGTTCACAGCTTTTGGCCATCTAATGTAGTTTAATATCAAAACATGCGTTTATTGTGTTGAATCTTTTCTCTCTTGACATCAGTGATCCTGAACCCTTGGGCTCTTCAGATCTGTTCTCATCACCTGGATCCCACTCACATGTTGTTGAGGATGGTGCCACATAGACAGCCTGAAGATACACAAGAGATAGTACATAGTTGTATATAATTATACAACGTGACCTTTGGAATCATATAGAACATGATCATAGAAGACAATAATTCATAACATAGATAGATAGCTATCTATGTAGACATCTTCCTCTTCTCCTTCTCCTTTGGCCAACAGCAGCCCGAATTCCACAGATACCCTGTTGGCTAACGATACCTGTGGCGGTCGTTGGTAACCTGGGTCTCAACCGATTCGGTATGAAAATCTGAGCCGCATATTTGATTTGGCACATGTTTTACGCTGGAGGTCCTTTCTAACACAACTCTCCACATTTATCCCGGCTTGGGACCGGCACTTAGAGTGCAACCCTAATGGCTGGGTTATAGATAGAACTTTATTGTCATTGACATTAAATGTACAGCATGTCATATATAAGTGGATGAATGTACATCAAATAAATATAAGGCTACGGCAGTAAAAGAAATGTGCAGGAGTTGTTGAGTACAATAGATAAATGTAAGGGCCCTGGGCAGTGTAAAAATGTGGGAGCTGGTGAATAAGTAGACTAAGAATATATAAACATATACATGAACATGTATGAGAAGTTATATTTGTAAGGCACAAAATGTACAGAGAGTGTGGGATATAAAAATGTACAGTATGGTACAAAAGTTATAAACAATGTGTATATACAAATGATATATATATATATATATATATATATATATATATATATATATATATATATATATATATATATGAGGATAATCTGGAATATACAATAAATTATATACATGCTAATTGAATAAAATACTAATAATTGTCCAGAATAAAAGATAATGTGCAGAGTGGATTCATCTTTGGGTTGCTCTCAAGGCTCCTTTCTCTGTATCTGGCTGCAAATTAAGGATACATTTAGACATTTTATACACACATCCAGCATTTATAGATTTCTGTGAAGCTGCTTTGTGACTATATCCATTGTTCAACGCTTTATACGACTAAAATAATTGTTTCTCAGATGCTCCATGTTAAAGGCAATGTAGAGAATACTGTTTATTGACCTCAATCTCGAGAGACCGAGTGGGAAAGGAAACCTGAGGTACCAAAACACATCAGTCCCGGCCAATGTATTTATGCAAGTACAGCTTGAAATTAATCATGGAGTTCTTTGATGGCACTGAAGTGGGTTCTCAGTAGCAACAACAAGTCAACATACAGAGAGGAGGTGGAGCGGCTTGCAGACTGGTGCAGAGACAACAATCTGTCTATTAACAAAACAAAGAGAGGATTGTTAGTTCAAGGTGGTGATCGGGTTCTGCTGCACGTCAACGGCTCCAAATTCTTTGGTGTACATGTTGTGTTTTTTCGTGAGTTCTTTAAAGTTATAAAAAGGCTGGCTTGACTCATGGTCTTTTGTTTGAATTTGAACCTAAAATGCAAAGGACAGGGCACAAGTCCATGCAAATAGATTCATTTAAGACTGACATTGTTTTACAGCCAAGCAGCATAAGAACACATTATAATTATCGTTCCTTGTGGCCACGGTTATAATATTATCCTTCCTACATTTAATGTCTTGTTCACCTGGAAATGCAGTATCCTAAAAAATCTTACTAAATATCTATTTTCCTTGCAAATCATTTGGTCCTGTTTTTTTTTTATATTTCAGTCTTACTATGTACATATACCCACAGATCCAATCATTTTAGTGTCCTCCCAAATTTGTAGGTAGTTAGTGTGTTTTATTTCACAGGAAGTGAAGTATGTACACTAGTATGAATGAAATGAATATTGTATACAGAAATTTGTGTTTGCATGAAAAGTAGTGCAAAAAAAAAAAGTATATGTATATATTATATTATATATCAGGTTGGTCACCAAGTCTTAAGCACTTTTTAAAGTAAAATGTGCACATTTTCACCTCATGGAAAGAGAAATTTGACCAAAGATTGCATAAAACATTTGTGAATTCAGACAGTTGGGGAAAAAAAGACAATTCTAGCTTAACAACATGAATTTACAGAGCTGTGATTAAAGCTGGTGAAGGAGTAAAGCTGGAATGCTGTACACTTTATAGAGTATACATTTGTTGCCATCTGCTGGATATAGAACTGGATTTGAACCCTATACCATATACATGGAGAGGACAGTCCTCATGCACAAAACTGAGAATATAAATAAAAGATTTCAAATGTTTCATCTTTATTTAAAATCATTTCACTGCAGACCAGGAAATACTCCAGTCATCTAGACATCACAGTTTGGCTCTTGTCAAACTCACTTATATTTTAAAGCTTGCCCATTTTTCTGCTTCCAACACACCAAATTTAAGGACAAAAGGTTCAATTGCTGCCTAATAAATAAATCTTACCCACTAACAGGTGCTATGATGAAGAGATAATCAGTGTTATTCACTTCACCACTCATAATGTTATAAAATTGTGGGAATCAATTCATTGCTTTTCAAGGTTCTCAAGGTTTTTTTTTACAATAAAGTCCATGAGAACTCTCAGTATCAATAGACAGGCCAGAGCTTAAACCAATAAACCTAGTACTTCCAAAACAAGTGAAGGTTCATATAAACAGGTAGAAATCAAACATGGTAATCATCATTATTTCCAGCCTTTTTAAAGGTCAAACGAAAAGAATCTGTGCGGCACTGCCCTCTGGTGGCATGGTGCTGAAATTTCCCAGAAGGATGGGACACATGCTGATGAATTCATTCATGGATATAAAAGGAAATGATATATTTAGCTAAATAAAAAAAATAAATAAATAAAAAACTCGAAGAAATGCATGTTTGCTGAATATTCAACTCCTCCCCTTTATTTTAGCCATTCAAATTAGTACTAGTGGTTTATTTCTAAGAGTTCACACTAAATACAGGATATTAAACATATTACACCTTTATTATCCACCTATGTTCAATAAATATCATAGAATAGAGTTTTCCGTGAAAGTCTTGGAGCTAAAATAAAACGTCAAATCAGATCAATTTTGGTTTAAAGAGTATCAAGAAACGTTTGTGAAGCTTCGAGGTCCAGGTCTAAGAGTCTGAAGAAGGTCCTAAGAAGATCAGTTACGCATTGAACCATCTTAAGAGGTAAAGGAGGATAGATAAGGCTAAATATGAGCAGAAAATTGAGGAGAACTGGTTTCATGGTGAAAATATATTTTCTTACAGAACAATGGGTCAAAGCACCATGTAAATACTGCTAATCAATGGCTTGGAAAAAAGTTATTGTTTTGGAATGGATAAGCTTCAGAATTGGTATCAACTTATATTCTTCATCTAATTTGGCAAAACTGGAAAAAATTAGCATTGAAGAATAGAAGAGAATGTCAGAATCGAGCACACTGAGACACTAATTGCTGCTTGATTAGGTTTATGTCCTGGTATCACCAAGTTGCCACTATTAGGGGCTCATGAGCAAGGCCCTTAACCCTCAGTGCTCCAGGGGCACTGTATCATGGCTGACCCTGCACTCTGACCTCAGCTTCCTAACATCACTGGAAAATGTGAAGAAGAAAGATTTTCACTGTGCCGTAAAAATACATGTGACAAGTATAAACTTTTCCTTTACTTTAAATACTAAATTTCATATTAATAACCTTATTTGTTCTCATTTAAATAATCTCCATTCATTCTGTACAAACAGGAAATGCAGAGGCTTCTGAGTTCACCTTCGGACAAATGTCATTACACTGAATATACGAAAACCACCACCCTGGAAAAGTTGTATATTAATCATTATAATGAACCTGTTGTTTTCCAATATTCAGAATATGTTCACATTATTGCAATGAAATGTTTTCTTCGCATTGCCATGTTAATCTATTTTCACTTAGTTCAACATTCTCCTGCATATTTTCTACAATAATTCTTTGTTTGCTGTCCAATGTCTCCACTAATGATTTCTCATGAAGACTCCAAAGCAAAAACCATCAAGACATGGTTTGGTAAAGCTGGTGTGGATAAACTCAGGTGGTCTGCACAGAGCCATGACCTCAATCCAACCTCTGGGATGAACTGAGACCACACCAAAGCAAAACAAAATCCAAATGCAAAACCTTCTCGGAAAGTGTGGCTGTGATTAAAAGACTAATTCCGTTCTAATTCCAGTGGCTTTGGAGTGGGATTTTTAACAATGTGGTGTGATGGTCCACATACTTTTGGCAAACCTGTGGGATATTGCTGGAAAAGTTCTGGTGAGTCAGAAAAGAAGTTCATGCTTCTTTTGTTTTTAAGACAATTATACACCAATCAGGCATAACATTATGACCACTGACAGGTGAAGTGAATAACACTGATTATTTCCTCATCATGGCAGCTGTTAGTGGGTGGGATTTATTAGATTAGATTAAACTTTATTGTCATTGAGCAATGTGGATGTACAGAGCCAATGAAATGCAGTTAACATCTAACCAGAAGTTGATAAGTGGCCTATTTATAATAAATAACAGTAATATAAATAGGGCATGAGGTCATGGGGAATAACGTTGTTTAATTTTATTAATATTATATATTCATATATATATATTTATACATACATATGATACATCACTAAAATTAGGCAGCAAGTGTAAATATTTTACTCAACGTTGATGCGTTAGAAGCAGAAAAAATGGGCAAGGGTAAGGATTTGAGCGAGTTTGACAAGGGCCAAACTGTGATGGCTAGACGACTGGATCAAAGCATCTCCAAAACGGTAGCTCTTGTGGGTTGTTCCTGGTCTGCAGTGGTCAGTATCTGGTCCAAAGGGGTAGTGTGATGCTTTGGGCAATGTTCTGCTGAGAAATTTTGGGTCCATGTGGATGTTACACGTATCAACTACCTAGATGGCTGTGGCCTTTTTTAGCAGGATAATGTGCCCTGCCTTCCTGATAATGGTTCAGGAATGGTTTGAGAAGCGACAGCGAGTTTGAGGTCAAACAAGTCCGATCCATGGAGGCCCACTTTGCGACTTACTTAACAGGACTTGAAGGATCTGCTGCTAACATTTCTGTCAGATACCGCAACACACCAATGCCTCAATAGATCCGGGCTGTTTTGGCAACAATAGATCGGTATATATAAAGCTTTCTCTTATTAAACTAGCCACCAATAACAATATCCTAATGGGACATCAGATAAACACACATGACCTCACTATAAAATAAAACAAAACAACACCAACGGACAAATAATCACCAGAATCTCTATGTGCGTCATAAAAATTGCGCAATAAATATGTTTATTATGTATTTTTGTGACAAGGTTTCCTTTAACACTCTCATTCTTCTGGGAAATAAGTCATTTGTTAGCTATTAAATCTTAACAGCTTCATCACCTCTATTTTACAGTGAAGGTTTTATTCTATTTTATTCAGCTATTCCCCACTCAGGGAGAGATCTTGTGTAAACTGCAGATAATAGCACGTGTGACCTTTGTTATGTTTTTCTCAAAAGGTGTATAACTACCTTCCTTCTCATCATACTGTAGATGTCACGGAGTTCAGTTCCTTATTGTGATTCCGTAAACACTCCTTACTTCCTTTAAGACAGTTTTTGTCTGTCTATTAAATACACTTGTTGGACTGTGGTGTGGCTGAATATACTGCGCAGTTCCAATGTGAATCTCTTTTTATTTATTTGCTTTGGAACAGATTGTGTGGATTTTGGGTGCTTAGAGAAAGGACACCAAATCAAAGACCGAACCAATAGAATCGCTTGATTCTTACATGCTAATTTCATCATCCAGGCTACCGCGCTAGTCATGTCCTCCCTAAGTAGCTAAACTGCACTTCCTTCTAGAGCTTGTTTGCTGTTCATTGTCTTCACTAATAATTTCTCACGAATTTTACAAAGCAAACGCCATAAAGACACAGTTTGCCAAAGCTGGTGTGAACAAACTCCAGTGGTCTACACAGAGTCCTGACCACAACCCTACCACTGGGATGAACTGAGACCTCACCAAAGCTCTCGTGCCTGTATGAACAAAATCCCAACAATCCAAAATCAAATGCAAAACCTCTCTGGAAGTGTGGTTAAATTTAAATCCAATGGGTTTGGTAGTGTGATTTTGAATAAAGCAAAGAGGAATCGCTTGATATTTGTGTTTAAAAAAACCTTAGTATCCTAGCATGTTACACAGGGCCACGTTAGATTAAGCTAACAGGAAAATAATAGTAAAAATTCATCCTACATGCTACAGTGAGTCATGAAACAAGTGTCTGTACTGGGGCCAGAGACAACTGTGTTCTTGCCATAGTACCCAGTGAAATAGTCAAAATACGTACAGTATGTGATAAGGCTTTGGAAGTGTATGGCTATATAGACACAGGAATCTCTGTCATAATTTCTACTGAGGCACTAGCAAGACGGTTGAATGTCCAAGGTAGAAAGACTGACATGATGTTGAGCACAATGAACTGTAAGGAATGAGTAAAAAGCTATTTGCTCACTGACTCTCACTGAAACTAATTTCCAAAGATATTATACAAAAAGAGTATCTCAGTCTGAAATATAAACAACAGCACAACACCAGAGGTGAAAAGAGTAGTAAAATATTCTTTTCAAGTACTCTTATTTAATACATTTTTACTTAAGAATAAGTAAAGCTCCTTCCACTGTCCTCTCCTCAAAGCCATACCAACCCATCACCTCCTCATCACCTATGTTCCCTTCACCAATATGCCCATTAAAGTCTGTCCCAATCATTCTTTCCTAGGTACACCTTCTACCCCTTTATCTAACTCACTCCAGAATTTTTTTTCCTTCTCACAGCCCACTTGTGGAGCATAGGTACTGATGACATTTATCATCACCCCTTCAACTTCCAGCTTCACCTTCATCACCCTATCAGAAACTCTCTTCACCTCCACTACACTCTTACTGTACTCTTCCTTCAGGATCACCCCTACACATTTCTCTTTCCATCCACACCATGATGGAACAGTTTAAACCCACCTCCAATGCTCCTGTCCTTACTCCCTTTTCACTTGGTCTCCTGAAAACCCAAAATGTCTACCTTTCTCCTCTCCATCATATCAGACACCTCTCTCTGTCTTTACCAGTTATAGTATCAACATTTAAAGTACCAACCCAAACCTCCACTGGTGTGACCTTCTGGTGAGTCTTCGATGGCCTCAGTCTAATGCTGAATGTGCTCTGGTAGTCTTACATGCAGGGGTTGTGACGCGTTGTCAAGAATACTAAGAAGTTTCCTCTTAGACGTCCTCTCAGACACCTCAAATCAAATCAAATTTTATTTGTCACATACACATACATGCAAAGTACGACATGCAGTGAAATACCTCAACCACTCCATATCCACTCCCATGGCAGAGCCTGCTTTCTTAATACGCTTGTCTGTTGGCATCGGCTGTCTTCACCCTAATACCCCAAGCACCCTACAGCTGTCACGTATCTGTTCCCTGTCATTCCTCCCACTCACCACCAGAGTGCACCATGGCTACCAAGACTATCTCATTGGACTACAGTTCCCAGAAGCCCCTGCCTGAGAACTAATAACAGACTCCTCCCAGTTCCCTGCAGGAGGACTATTAATGGGACACAGTTACTAACACACATTGCTGTGTATTGACTATGTAATGGGTTGTATGTTTTGTCTATGCCAGCCTATTTTTCCATGTTTTATATTGCCACATTTTGCCTAGCTCTGTAAACCAAGTTTCATGTTCATTGTTTCATTTGCCTTTCTTTTTTTTACCCTGAACTGTTTACCTTGTTCATGATTGTTTGCTGCCTGCCTCGACCATTGCCTGTTTCTTTGGAATCCCCTTTTGTTTGACTACTCTCTTTAATAAAGCCTGCAATTGGATCCTCATTTGTCACACCAAGTCAACCCGGTTACAACAGCGTAACAACAACGCTGGCAAGAACATAGGGAGAGAACATCTGCAGCATGGTTCTGCAGACATTAAAGGACCCGAGTCGCCTGAAGAAGTACAGTCAACTCTGACTGTGTAAATATCTCACACTTATCTTTTTTTGTAGATGTTACACAACTCAGAAGTCACTAAAAAGATTAAAAACAATTCTTCATACTAGATGAATAAAACAGGTTAGGCTGTTACAGTTAAATTCTGTTATAAACTGTGCATATTATAAAGCTCTTTATAAAATATATATAAAAATATACAACTTTATTGTCATTGCATTGTACAGGTACACAGCAACAAAATGCAGTTTGGCATCTACCAGAAGTGCAAAAAGTTGCAATCGTGCAAATAGTGCAGATAAACATGTAGCATATGTACAGCATGTGATATATATGTAAGCATATGTACAGCGAATAAATATAAAGGCTATAACAGTGCAGAGACGTGTGGACATCATTAAGAAGTACAGATTGATGTTCTAAGGCTATGGCATTGAAGAGGAAATGTGCAGAAGTGGAAGGTTATAAATTTATGGCATTTAAGAAATGTGCAAGCTGAATAATGAATCCTTATTCATATAGCACACAGACACAAATTCATACAAAACACTGTAAATTGAGGAAATGACTGAGATTTCTTCAAGTTTATTTTTTTATAGTATTTTTCACAATGGACATTGTCTCAAGTTATAGAATTTAAGAATTAAGCGGGATTATTTGTGTTTATCCCTGGTGACTGTGGTAAGTAAAACCAGACGTTATGAGGAAGAAACCTTGAGAGGAACCAGACTCAAATGAGGAACCCAACTAACATGAACACCGGAGTGTGTGTTATAAGTAATGTCCTTTCTACAGTCTCATACAGTCAGTTGATGTTGTGGAACCAGGAGGTACTGAGCAACTCATAAAAAAACTCGACGTCTGAAATCATCATAGATCCAACACCAATTATTCCAGAACAGAGCCTTAAACATTTAAAGAAGTCTAATGTCCAAAGTGCATGAAGCAGGATCCAAATGGTGCTGGTACATCTCTAGATGGTTCAGGATGTTTGCGGGGTCAGCATCTACTCTTTGAAGGTCCATAATCTTCATGAAAGAGGACACCCCATTTAATCCTTAGAAAGAATACAGAAGGACAATTTAATGACTTCATAACTCAATTAGTCACTGACTGGGAAACACATGGCCATACTTGTGCTTTTTATGAGCATGGAATGAGAAACTATTTGTTCAGGTAAATATACACAGAAAATGTATCTAATATAAACATATAAAGTAGTTTAATACCACAGAGTTGAATGTTTAATTCTGATTGGTCAGAAGCTGTTAATTTGTTGTCCATAACAAATGTTCTGGCAATAGTGCTGGCAGCATTAGCATCCGATTGAGATTAGTTCCTCATCAGATGTCAGGTATAGCTTCAAAATGAAAGCATGCAAGAACTGTATCTACAGAATTCAAATCAAAATCCATAAATAAACTATATGTACAAAAAAATGTATATGTGCCTTTTTTAAACATCCTATGCAATATTTAATCCACATTTGCTGTTATAATAACTCCAATCACTCCTCTGTGAGGATGTTCTAGGTTTTGGAGTATGCTTGTAGTGCTTGCGAGTAAACTTGCAACCAATGCAATGCATAAGCAATACATATTAAGCAAGTTCCCACAGGACGTTGCCTGAGTGCTTCCTTCTTCTATTAAAATAATCAGAGCTCAGGCCAATCTGCAACATTGTGTTGTGTACTGGTCTGCTTTCAAAATTGTACAATCTATCCTTCTAGGTTTCTACTCTTAGTAAATAAAGGAAACATAGCCAAAAAGAACAAAGCGTAAATGTCCATTTATACAGACATGATTATCTTTTTTTTATTTAAAACATGATTCATGCCACAATGGAGCCTTTTGTATCCTAAGGAGGTTCATCAGCGAAATGTAAATCATATACAGCATGTAATGCACTAAGGCAGTGGTCCAAAACCTTTTTTGCGAGACAAGATTTCTTTTTAGAGGAGGTCTTGTCAATGTATTATGAAACAGTTGCAGTTAAAGCAGAAGCTCTAAACATAAAGTACTGCTGCTTCAACACAGTCTTGACAAAAGAAGTTGCTTAAACGTACTTGAATTGGTCAAAGATTAATTATGGGTAAAGTGGAATTAGTTTTGAACCCTTTGTGATTCTAAACACACAACTACACAACAGCTACTGTCCATATTTTAACTGTTCATTCGAACACAAGCAAACTTTCCACCCCACAATACATTTTTATTAGGGGGCAGTGGTGGACAATAACGAAGTAAATGTAATTCGTTAATCTACTTAAGTAGCTTTTTTACGTATCTGTACATTACTAAAGTATTTATGTTTGGGAGACTTTTACTTCACTACATTTCAAAGTCAAATATCTCTTTTTATTCATCTACATTTAGCAAAATCAGTCATTCCTTTTATTTAATGAGGATAAAAACTTAACTGGTCAAACAAGCAGCAATCCACCAATCAGGGTTGAGCATGTCTTTGTTTTAAACTTGTTTTGATTGGCGCTTGGTGTATCTACTCATCACCAACATACAGTTCAACAGCAAGCAGAACATTTAGAGAAGAATAAATGATGAAAGAAACTCCTGACTCGAACTCACCTGTGGGCTCATATGCGCATTTTTTTCATTTTAATAAAACTTTAATATAAGTTATATTTTGCTTAGAGTATCTCTATTTTAATGTAGGTACATGGTTTGTGTATGTATTCCACCCCTGTTAGGGGCCCAAACACGAGGTCAGACAGGAGTCTCAGTGGACTATGATGTTTGCAGATGATATTGTGATAGAGACAGATAATCCGCTGTGGTGACCCCTAATGGCAACAATTATATTTAATTTTTCTTGTACTTTGAAGCTCTATTATCAATCAATGATAAAGCAGATCGTGCATCGTTTAGTGGCTTTCAATTGTTAGTGTTTTAATGTAAAACACAGTTCTGTTTCTCTGCATGGTTGTGGAGGATATTATTCACTTCCAATAATCTCTGTAGTTGTAGCAGATCTGGTGCAGGAATACTGGGATTTTGAAAGTCTGGAATACAGTACACCTTGGCTGGGACAGTGGTCTACCACAAGGAAGCATACCCAAACAGTGCTGATAAAAAGCCAGATGGTCAAGCTCCTCTTTAGTATGGAGAGGGTGGTGCCCATAGTAAAATGTTATTTAAAATTTGATTTATCTGACCACAGAACATTTTTCCACTCAGCCTCAGTACATTTTTAAATGAGCTTTGGCCCAGAGATAACGGCGTCATTTCTGGATCATGTTCACGCATGCCTTCTGCTTTGCATTATAGAAACTTAACCTGCATTTGTGAGTGACATGGCAAACTCTATTCACAGTCAATGATATCTGGAGTTTTTAATGAGTACATGCAGTCATTTTTATTACAGAATTATTGCTGTTTTAAATGCAGTGCCATCTGAGGGCCCAATGATCTTGTGCTTCTAATGTTGATTTTCGCCCTTATCACTTGTGCAT
Organism: Silurus meridionalis; assembly: GCF_014805685.1. Taxonomy (NCBI): domain Eukaryota; kingdom Metazoa; phylum Chordata; class Actinopteri; order Siluriformes; family Siluridae; genus Silurus; species Silurus meridionalis. The sequence continues at coordinate 3,379,721 of NC_060894.1, read as the reverse complement.
TTTTTCAAATTCTTTTAAACTTTAGATGATAGTGTGTATTGTAACAATTAGAAATGTTTTGCAATTTTATGTCTAAACACAACTCTGAAATTGTCTAACAATGTGTAGACACAGTCTTTCACAGCTTGGTGAAGCTCCACACACTGAGAGACTCTGCCTTTATGAGATACACGATTTATCTTACTGACCTGTTGTTGAATAATAATAATAATAATAATAATAATAATAATAATAATTAGTTGCAAAAAGTTTCTCAATCTGTTTAATTTTAATGACACTTACTTTTTCCAGACATTTGTTGCCCCATCCCAACTTTTTTGAGATAAGTTTCAGCCATTAGATTTCCTCAGATTAAACATTTGATATGCTTTTTATTGTAAATAAAATATGTTTTTTAAGAGTTGAAAAACACTGCATTTTGTTTATATTTACATTTTACACAGTGTCCCAACTTATTTGGAATTAGAGTTGTATAATGATGAAGTCTGACAGGGCTCTCACAGTGTCTCAACTCAAACTGCCCTGCTTGTGGTTCTCTGTTGAAACGCAGTATTGTGACAATGTATTGACCCAAGAATGTCAAATGTTTATCATGAAGCAATGGTGTGTTTGTCAAAAAACTGCATTCACTACAAGTATAAAATTTTCACTTTGAGAATAATGTGTGTGGTGGAAATCTCCTAAATAATAGTTTTAGGCTTTGAGTAGAAGCAAATAGAGCAAAGATTTTTTATAAAGAAAGAGAAAAGAGGAATGTCTGTCACACACAGACACACCGTGAGTGAGGAAAGAGTTACCTTCTCTTCTCTCACTCTTGCTTATATTTCTTCTCACTCCTTCCCCTCTTGTCCCTGTGAAGCTCATACAACATATTCAGTCAACAAGTTGCCTTTTACTCGACAGAATGTTTTAGAGCGTGTAGCCACATAAATACTCTGTGAAAAACCGACCTTGAGGAGAAAAGAATGTTCTTTACTGGTGTTGATTGTTCAGAAACAGAGGACTGGAATGAAGATATGGGTTTCTGTTGTTAGACATAAAAGTGAGAAAAGAGGAATTTCCGATATACATGACATTCACAAAGTATGACTGAATATGATTAAAAGTTTTCCATTACATGTCCAACTCCCATAGAGAAGATAAAGACAGTTTGGACAAGATATCATGGTCTGCCACAATATTTAGGACAGTGAATGATCTTAAACATCTGTGTGTTTCTGATTATGTTTTAATTGCATTATTATCTGTTTTCATTTATTTCATAGTCATTTCATATTCATATTCAAATATTTCATATTTACGTTTACTTTATTTAGTGTTTTGAATATAGTGCCATAATAGTCATCTCATTTATACTGCTTTCTGGTCATTTTAATGTATTAATATTCTTTTTGATTAGATTTTTCCTCAATTTTAAATAGATTTCCCCTTCCCTTTTTTATTACTATTACTTTGCATTTGCTATGGCAATACAACTGTACAAATCATAAGTGATAACAGGAACAATACTTTTTTTTCATGGATTTTCAACAAACAATTACAAGCAGTTAAAATAATGACAGACCAAATTCCAATTTAAAGTTAAAAGTTATCACAATGTCAATATGGATCACTGTACCACTGTTAATTATTTTCCTGTAACCACACACTCCCAAGGGATTTCCTTCCATATCAGTTGAGGAAGTCTGGGTTAATGGTAAAAACTGTATTGTATCATTATTTGAAAAGATCCCAGAATAAAGTTAGCACAGAAATACTTTATCGAGGTGAAAGCCAATGTTATCTACAAGGAAAATCAACAGTAAACATTTTAAAAAGTATTTTATGCTCGCAGGTACAAGTTACATTCATCAAGAAAAAGCAAAAATCACAGTGTAGCTTGATTTTATGAACTGTTCCTATTTTTTCCTTTTTTTTAAATCTAGGTTAAAGAACCTCATGCTAGTCAAACAGATATTCGATTTAAAGTTAAATTTTATACCTGCTTGCATGTTATTGAGGTTTAGCATGAAATTATTTCAAAGGAAGGCTTTTTTTGTATTAATCGCCAAATAAAACTAAACCTTTTTTTCATTGGATTTCCTTAAAATTTTCTTGGTTTGCTCTGACTGCTGAAGCCGTGGTTTGCAAACAGCTTGCTGTACCGTTAAGATCAGGTGAAAACATCAGTCTGCCATCACTAAGAATAGAACAAACCAAGATTGACAAAAGGACAAGAAGAAAACGTATCAGAAAAAGTACCAAGAAGCCTACAACAGCATTACAGGTGCTGGAGGAATAAATAAGAACTACTTTTATATATATGTAATTATGTTTGGGCTATGGAGTAGATCAGAAGCCTTTTCTCCTGGAAATAAAAGCACCTAAGCTCTAAAATGAACTAAGACCCTGAAACCATGTGGTAAAATGTGGAATGGTTTGGTAAGACCAATAGGCAGAAATTCTAAAGAAGAATTAGCAAAAGACAAGCCTTATGAGCTATGGAAACCGGCAATCATGCATGGTGATGAAACACGGTGGTGGGAGTATCAACACCTCATTGGTGTTATTTAGTGTTAGTGTTAGTGTCCAGTTAGTGTTTTTCTTTCTATTTCATTTTTTTTCAAGTTTTCCACATGCAACCAAGTGTTTCATGTATTATTTAGAAATACATGCAATGTTTGGTTCACACAATCCCTGGGAAAACACAATAAAGGCTATCAAGTACAGTATCAGATCAAATACACTGCATTTCCTTCTAAGAGTTAATCAGTCACATTCTAAACAGCTCTACTGCCATAAAACACCACGGACCTCTTAAACTTTATATAATGTCTAAAGGATCAAATAATTATTGAGCAATATTACATCAATAACGTGGACATATCTCATGACCCGAATGGTTTGATAACAAATAATTTGGTCAATTAAAAAGGTCTGCAGATTAGAGGAAGGAGGAAATACCTCTGTGAGAAATGTAAGAAATGTTCAGCCCATCAGCGTGATGAGATGCGCTGCAGTGTATATAAAGACCCCCTGTACTTCCACAAACCAACTCATCTCAGCAGCAAAGAGGCAAACACACAGGTGAGTGTTTATATTTTGGGTTTGATTCATCAAACTAGATTCTGAAATTTACAGCAAAATTAAATCAGTTTATTCTGTATTGCCATTTTACACATTTTAGCAATGGAGTATTTTTTGTCACAATTTATTTATTTTATTTTTTTGCCTAAATGCAATATTAAGAAGAAGAAGAAAAAAAGGGAGAAAAGTAAGAATATAAAGACTTGAACAACTGGATTTTGAAACATCTTTAAGAAATAAGAATTGGAATGTTGAATTGCTATTTGAGAAAATGGAATTACAAAAATAACACACATTTTTTTACATTTATCAATATAAACATACAAACCTTTGCATATTTTATCTTTAAATGTTTTACTTATAAATCATTAAATATTACTTGGAATAATTAAGCAGAATAATGAAGCAATATTATAAATTAAATCACTGAATTATTTAAATGAAAAACATTCTAAGAATTTTTTATATTTTTTATTAGACCTATATAAAAAATCCATATCAAGTCAGATTAATCCATTTTTTTTATTTCTTAATAATAAAGTTATTAGAAAAGGTAGGAACTCTATAACACTAACTCCAGCCTTTACTCCAACCTTTATAAGTTTTTTCTTTTATTTTACATTGCATCTATATGTGTTCACATTATATGTCTTACTGATTTAATATTGCTGTTTTGGCAGTTTATGTATCTGCCATTAGTATAAAAAAGCTCAGCATTTAAATAAATTATGTGTAAACTTAATTACAAATGAATAATTTCTGGAATATGCTTATCATACGCGCAACATTCTCAACGCCTCATGAATCAGATTTACTCTGACCACAAATACAAACACACCAAATCCTATCTGACCTGCAAATCAGTGAGACTGAACATGATTATCAGGTCATTAATAATTAATGAATAATAAAATTAACTAATAAATATTTATTAATAATGAATAACGAATTAATTTAAGGGGGAAAAATGTGACAGTATATTCCAAGATATTGAAAAATATACTAAATTCATAGGAAACTCTAGAAGAATAGCTGGAAATGGAGTAGAATCAATTTAAAACTATAATTAATGTGAATAATGATTGTTTTTGAAAGCAATGAAATATAATTACATTACTATTATTAAATTATTTATAGACCTGAGCTGGGCCCAGGATTGCCTGCTTAGAATAGCTGGGATTTAAACTCAAGACCTTCAGAAGTCCAACATCTTATCAACTAAGCCACGACTACCAATCAGTCATTAGAGTATTTCACATATGAACAGGATTAGACATTTATAATCAGACTAACAAAGAGATTTAACTCACACTGACAAACACTCACAAGCTGCAGGATCACACACCTTTCGGTTTTTTTTTTTTTACTTAAATAAGCTTTTCTTTTATTATGGGGTGATATTTATGTCTTTTTTTTTTTTCTCACTGCAGATTAGAAGAAGACTAAATTCATGACGTTGCTCTGAACTTTGGTGTGTGTGTGTGTGCACCTGTGCTTCAGACATGAATCTCTTGCCATCTGTAGTGGTGTTGGGACTGTGCTGCACGCTCAGCTCTCTGACGGTATCAGGTGAGTTTAAACTAGAGACATTTCAGAAACCCTGAGAAGATGTTTAAACAGTAGATACAAAGATAACATTTATGCTAAGCTTTTTAAGAAGGGTCATGGGTTAATTTCTTTCCCCTGGATCTTTTTGCAATCCAATTACATCAACCAGGCATAACATTGTGAATAACACTGATGATCTCTTCATCATGGCATCTGTTAGTTGGGTGGGATTTATTAGGCAGCAAGTGGAGATTTTTTTCTTAAAGTCGACGTGTTTGAAGCAGGAAAAATGGGCAAGCATAAGGATTTGAGACGACTGGGTTTGGAGCATCTCCAAAACTGCAGCTGTTGTGGGCTGTTCCCGGTCTGCACTGGTCAGTATCTATCAAAAGTGGTCCAAGGAGGGAACAGTGGGGGACCTGGTGACAGGGTCATCTGTGGCCGAGGCTTATTGATAAACGTGGAGGTCTTTATTTGCAGTCCAATCCAAAAGATAAGCTTCTGTAGCTCAAATTGCTGAAGATAATGCTGTTAATGCTCAATGGGTCAGGACTGTTTTGCCAGCAAAAGGGGGACCAACACAATACTAGGCAGGTGGTCATAACGTTACGCCTGGTCTGTATATAATTCCAGCAACACAACTCATTACAATGTTGTGTAAGGAGGCAGTTGAACTGAAAAATCGTTGAATGTCAAAATTGCTAAGTGCAGTTTCATCACACCGTAGAGGAACCTCAGAAACATTTGCATGGACTTCAGAGTTACTTATTTCACAAGTTTCCCTTTTTCTGCATTTCACTGGCCCTGTACATGCGCTCTGCACAATGACAATAACGGTGAATCTGACCTAATCTAATCTAATTTTGAATGACAAAGATGGATGAGATTAGATATGTACAAATCTGACCTTTTTTTCAAAGCAGTCCACATGGTGTGTGCGTGCATTTCAATAGAACTTGAAATTTCATTTAAAATAAATTGAAAGAAATTTAGACATAGGGCAGAATCATGAATATTATTTATTCTTATTATTTATTTTTTATATTTTATTTTTATATTATTTACTATTTAAAAAGTTTCTTTCAAAATTGTAAATATAATAATAATAATGATGATGAAGATGATGACTGTATAGTGGGCACGTTTTTAAGACTATAGACGGGAATGTAAACAAGTTTATCTCTTATATTGAAATCTTCAATGAGACAGTAGGAAGTCAGTGGTTCATGTCCCACTATAAAAGATATTGTTTGAGTTTTTATTCTCGTTGAATTTGCACAAAAAAAAACTCAATTTGCCTTCATTTCAAACCTCCAGGTAAAGCGTAATACACTGGGGAAAATCTTATGCCTGGGGTCATTTTACGGGGTAATATTGATGCTTCTGCTTGAGATGATGTATGCGGGTGGTGCAGTGAAGGGAGATGTGTTCATTGGGTTTTTTGCTTTAGTAACCACATTAATTCCCATTGTATAAAATTCCTGTCTGTAATTCCTGTCAGAGTTTCTATATAATATTAATGGTTTCTATAGCTGTGGTGTCGTCACAATGGTATTAAGAAGTTGATTGATTTGGATAGAACCCAACTAAAGGCCTGGGTGTGAAATGCATGGCCCGGCAATGGCAAATGGATCGGCCCAATTAATTGTGTGAGAGTTTTTGTGAGGTGTGAAAGGTTTTTTTTTATCATGTCATTTTAACGTAACGTCTTAAAAGTGAAGTTTTCTGTGTCCTGACCTTCGTTCTGTGTATTTTCCTGAAAGTGATTTTGCTCTGCTGTGTATTTGTACAGGATCTGAAGAGACCGGTTTGAGCAAGTCTTTCATTCTGGATACCATCAAAGAAGCCAAGCAAATTGTAGACGACTCTTATTTGTACTCTCGTCAAAAGTGAGTCAACCCTCTTTTAACCACATCGGTTTGAGGATTAGAACAGAGAATGTTAAAGCATTGTTGTTTATCTAAGAATCAGCTAAAAGAGTAAACAGTTTAATCAGGTAAAACAGTAAACACAGAACCACAGCTGGAATGCAACACGACAAAATCAGTGTTCGGACAGGAAAGAAGTAAATGTAATTTGTTACAGTACATAAGTAACTTTTTCGTGTATCTGTACTTTACTAAAGTATTTTCATTTGGGGAGACTTTTACTTTAACTTCACTACATTTCAAAGTCGAATATCTTTTTACTCAAATACATTTTGCAAAATCAGTCATTGCTATTTATTTATAAGCAGATAAAAAAATAACTGATCAAACAGAACAGAAGTAAATTTTTTCTGTGCATGTGTTTGAACAGGAGCCTTGACAGGGTGCGCAGGACCGATTTTATCAAGCCGTCAGATATCCTGCGTCTGATGAAGCAGCCGAAACGGAAGGCGCGTGAAGCCGTGAGGGCTGCGGATTACCTGGAGCAGACGTTGAGGCTCATCTCAGAGAAAACACACCATGCACACAAGAGATCGATCAACGCCACAGGTCTGACACTAACACACACACACACACACACACACGACACCGAAACATATCTTTATAAGTTTTTAAAATCAAATCCTGACTATCCACAACAGTGGTTAGTTAGGACTAACACATATAGACGGATCACATAGCAGCATATCATGATTGGAGAAAAGAGCTATCAGCCCTCTTTTGCATACACGAGCTCACAGATGCAAGTGAAAGCAGGAATCTTAGCCATAATAGGCTGTAGAATTATTGCAATTTAAATGCTGTTCTAAAGATTTGGAAAAGACCCTGTATATGATGTAATTACGATACAAACCCTGCAAATAAATCTCCAGTTGTCATTAGGATTGTTACAGATGTACAGGATTTTTTACTCATCCATATATAATGCATGTCTATTTGTCCGTTCTCTCTCAGCATTGCTTAGTCATGAAGACCTTGAGATGATCGCCCGTCTGACTGGCTGTCACGCTCAAACCCAGCCACCTCCATGCCGAACGACACCAGATCTTAACAAATATCGTACGGCCACCAGTGTCTGCAACAACCAGTGAGAGACACACACAAAAAATGCCACACCTCACTGCCACCATGCTAGTCAGGGTTCTCAAATAAATAAATATTTTAGTGCTCTAAAGATAGATAGAGTATTTTGCTCCAAAATATCTATCATGCGTTTAGTTCTAGATCATTCCAGATAGCCACTCGCACTGTACACATCTTTAGTGCTTAATTCTAATCAAATGAATATGAATTGAATATGTTCCTCAGGTGAAAGTTTTAGAATGAATCATATACTTACTGCTGTGACCTTAAAACTATCTGACGTTTGTGTTAATTCTGTAGTGTACATCCACTTCGAGGTGCTTCAAACACAGCTTTCACCCGCTGGCTGCCTCCTGTTTATGAAGATAGCATCTCCCAACCTCAAGGATGGAACCCAGGAAGAAGCTATAATAATTTTTTGCTACCTCTGGTATGACAGCATGTTTGTCTGTAATTAAAAAACAGTTTAGCAAGGAGAAATCGATCTACGCATAAAATATGGGTGACAAATTATTTATAATTCTAAATAATAAAAGTTTAGCACATCCATATATAATAATTATATATAAATAAATCATTTTTACCGATGCAAATATGTGACACAAATGGCAACTTGTATCTGATGCACACTTTTTTAAATCTATGCATCACATCATTAACTTTTATGCCGATCTTAACATCCCTAATATATCTACATGACGCTAGCATACAAGTATGAAGTCCATTTGTGGGGAAATCTGTCATTTAATGAGACAGAGATTCAACCAAAGGGCCAAGCAGAGGCTCTCAACTTAATGCTACCACCACCATGCTTTACTATAGGAATAGTGTTCTTAGACTGATGATGTCGCAGTTACACTGATCACTTTGTTCCGAGGGCAAAATTTACATGATGTATGAAGTTTCTAAGCTTTGCTTTTCCTCAACAATGTTTCCCAGCTGTATCATTTATCTTATAGAAGAACTTCGGTTCTTATGATCCTGACGTTTTTGTGTTTGTGCTCGTTTAGGTGAGGCTGGTATCAAACCGTATTTTCAGCACACAGGACCAAAGTGTTCAAGGAGACAATCAGTACACACTGCTTATCACCTTCTTCGGCCAGTGGAATGACCATGACCTGACCTTCACCCCCATGTCTCCCAGCATCCGGTCCTTTAGCAACGGCATTGATTGCGATGCGAGTTGCGAACGCTCCGAGCCATGCTTCCCTATTCAGGTTCATTAAACACACAGACAAACATGTGCACACAGCTTGTGTTTTAATAAACTTAAAAAAAAAAAAAAAATGACAGTCCTCCTTGAGTGCCATCTTCTTTTCCAACATCTTATAGATTCCTAAAGATGACCCTCGCCTGCCCTCGGGTCCCAACAGCTGCCTTCCTGTTTTCCGCTCTGCTCCCGCCTGCGGCTCTGGAAATGGCGCTTACATGTTTGGAGGTGTTCCAAAGATACGGGAGCAGATCAACACTCTGACGGCATACCTGGATGCAGGTCAGCTGTATGGTTCTGAGGAAAAGCTCGCTCTAGAACTCCGGGACCTCTCTAATGATGGCGGCCTGATGCGAGTCAATGACAGATTCAAGGACAACGGGCGCGAGCTTCTGCCCTTCACCAAGCTGAACACCAACATGTGCGCCACACGCAATCGCATTCTGAACACCACAGGCCAACAGGAAGTGCCATGTTTTATCGCAGGTGGGTTTGCAGTGATAAACAATTACACCAGAATACACCAGGACGAACGTTCAATGACCTGCAACAAAATTACTGCTGCTTTGTATTTCCTGTTTCGATCCTGAGTTCTTTATGTTCCTCCAATGCACATTAAGAATGGCAAGATTCAAGACTCATCAGTGCTTCGGCATTAAAGTTAACAATGTGATGCATAGATTTTAAAAGACGTGTGCATCGGATACAAGCTGGCATTTGTATGCATTGTTTTTAACAACTTTTATAATTTACTATATGCGCCATAATTTTATTATCTACAAAGTGACCAATAATTTGTGACCAATATTATATATATACATATATACATATATATGCTTCTTCTAATGTAATAAAAAAAAGAAGCAAGTACAAAGAGCTAAGAACAGCTGATGTGTGCAGGTGATGAGCGCGTGGACGAGAACATCGCTCTCACTTCGCTGCACACACTCTTCCTGCGAGAGCACAACCGGGTCGCTCGTGCTCTGCGCCGTTTGAACCCGTTTTGGAGTAGCGAACAGCTTTATCAGGAAGCTCGCAAAATTGTGGGAGCCTACCATCAGGTACTACAAACAGGCACACACACAAATCCATGAATAATTAACAATATTGAAATTCTTTTTATTTGAAACCTGAACAGAACTGAAGAGTTGCTGGGCCTGACTTCTTTCTGGCCCACGCTATAGATCTAAGCTCCGTTTGAAATTTTACACAAAAGAACAGATGTTTAGACATTTTGAATGAAACCACTAATGGGACATCATTCATTTTTATGCTATTAACCAGACCTTATAATGCAGTTTAATACATTGATCAACCCTAATGCATTTTTCACCAAGCCAGTCATTGGTATTAACCTTGAATTTTATATCACCAGTGGCTTTAAACATATACATATATTATCTTCCATTCAGGATATCCAATCATTTGTGTGCTTTTTTTTTGTTTTGTTATTGTGACAGATCACAATGATTCATGGCTAAATCCAGGTCTTTCCTAGCGAGATTAAAATTATTCTTCACATTCACTGTCTAGAAAGCGATTCAATTCAGACAAGACCTGTTTGGTGTCCGGTGCTTTCTTGTGCACTAGAGTTAAGAAGCTAATATAGCTAATATATGACGTGGAAAATATATATATATAACTGACTATATAGTAAATATCCATGCTGTGTCTTGCAGATCATAGTGTTTAGAGATTATCTGCCACACATCGTGGGACCGGAGGCCGCACGCACAAAGCTCGGCAAGTATCCCGGGTACAACCTCAACGTTGACCCGAGCATCTCCAACGTTTTCGCCACCGCTGCGTACCGCTTCGCCCACGCCACCATCCAGCCCCTCATCTTCCGTCTGAACGAAAACTTTCGGGAAAATCCACAGTTTCCCAGCGTTCCTCTGCACCAGGCCTTTTTTACACCGTGGAGAATTATATTCGAAGGTGAGTTAATACATCAGATTTTGCAAAACTCAATGTGTTTGGTAGTGTATATTGTCAGCAAAAAAACAAGCAGATTAAAACATAGCTATATCCAAAACACAGGGCAAGCAAAAGAGCACCACTGATGTATGTTGATGTGCTTTTCAGAATCGTTTTTTGAGAGTTTTTTAGAGTTCTTATGGTTTTGCCATTTGTTTAAAAAAAAAAATCCAACTGTATCAAGTAGCATTTTCCTGATGCAACCTGAGTCTCACCCAAAATTCCACACACAGGTGGGATTGACCCTCAGATCCGGGGGCTGATTAGTAGTCCGGCGAAGCTGAACAAGCAGGACGGGATTCTGGTGGACGCTGTGAGAGAAAGACTTTTTGCTTTCACCAGCAAAATCGCACAGGACCTGGGTTCACTTAACCTGCAGAGGAGCAGAGAGCATGGCCTGCCAGGTACACACACACACACACACACACACACACACACACACACACACACACACACACACAACCCATGAATAGAGAATTACACACATCAGAACACAGCCATATACAGGAAGATTAATAAACTTATTTATAAGGGATCATCATAACTTTATGAAGTTAAAGACGAATGATTCCAACACATTGTCGAACATATTTTTTCCCCATTAGGTTATAATGCATGGCGGAGGTTTTGTGGCCTGTCCACACCCAGGAATCTCAGAGAACTGAGTGCCGTTCTAAATAATGCAAATCTGGCACGTAAACTCCTCGACCTCTACGGCTCTCCTGATAACATCGACCTCTGGGCAGCGGGTATTGCAGAACCATTCGTCGCCGGAGGCCGAGTCGGGCCGGTGTTCTCCTGCATCATTACTTCTCAGTTCCAGAATATTCGCCAAGGAGACAGGTGATGTGTCCTCAACAAAATCACTGAATAAAATGGCTTCTCCAATTTCTCCTTGGATTCTGATTGGTCAGAAGTTTCGTTTCGATTAGTTTTTCAGAACAGCTTGGCTATGCATGCTTGCACAGTGGTTCGTGTTTATGACCCTCTCATGTATATTTACATGTACATTTACATTTATGGCATTTTGCAGATGCCTTTATATAGAGCAACTACCGAGCAGCTGTGGGGTTGAGCTATGGGGTTTGAACTCATGACCTTCCAAAGCTCAATGCATTAATCACTAAGCTGCCCAAAACAATTAACTGGTGATATGGTCGAATCTTCTGCATGAAGATTCCATTCAAAATGTAGGCAAACTGCAGTAGAGCCAGACAGAGCACCTGATGCTTTTTCTCATTAATCTCAAGAAAGTGAGAAATAAAAAGTTGCTATGATGAATTCTACAGCAATACATTTAATTATATACATTTTAAAAATATTCGTTTTGGAAAACTGCTGCGGTATAAGAGGAATAACTATGCTTTGCAATGTTGCAAAAAAATTATGAACTTTTTATGGTAGAACATAAATATACTGTATGTCATATGTTACAAATAGTGCAATCATCCAAAGAACCTCTTACCACATGCACATAATATTACATAACAGTACTGTATGAATAAATAAATCACATATCTTATTTACCTAAACGGCCCCTTATCCCAAACACACATGATCATGTTTTTATCTGCAATTCATCTGGATCCCTGTCATTTTTGCACTCAGGCTCTGGTGGGAGAACACTGGGGTTTTCACCCCACAACAGAGAGATGCACTGAATAGAGTGTCTCTATCTCGCATCATCTGTGACAACACCGGCATCAGCAGAGTTCCTAGAGACGCTTTCAGCTTTAGTCCCAACCAAGCAAGCTTCGTCAATTGCAGAAGCATCCCGGTCGTCAACTTGAGTGCTTGGAGGGAATCAAGTAAGTGAGAGATCTAAATCCCAAGATTACATCCTGTTAACATTCCTTTTTATGTTTTGTTTGGTTAAATAAATGGCATAATTTATGCCAAATACAGTTCTTACAAAGGTTTATTTAAAATCCTTAATAAGAAGCTAGCAAGTGTGATCCAAATCCGAATTCTGTCTGCTAAAACATGATAATAACACCTAATGAGAATCTGTTGATTGTACAATCACTACCAATACATTAATGAAGCTCCTGCAAGTGTGGCAAGATATTTTCACATCAAGACAACGATAATGACATTCGAAACTAGCATTAAAAAAACGATCAAATATTACAGGTATAGTTAGTGGACCAAAAAATAGTCTGACAAAAAAGCATCTAAGTTCATTTCCATACTGTATATATTTAGTCCCTGAGTTACAACGGTTACATTTACATTTACATTTACATTTACGGTTCTCCTGATGATTAAGGTAGGATACGTTGGGACGATGCCAGGACGTACGTGTCTCCCGCTTTGTGAGATGCCGTACTCTAACCTACAGTGTTGGGGCGTGTATTTTTTTCTGTAAATAAACAAAAAAAAACAAAGATTCCTCTCAGGATGAAAGGAAAATAATTAAAGCCATCCTTCAGAGATTAGCACTTGGAGGGATGAGCTAGGATGATTCTGAGAAGCTTTGAAATATTGCCTCTGTGGAATACACATTGTTTATGGTTAGTCATTTAGTCATACTCTTACTACAATGTGTGTGTCTGTGCGTGTGTGTGTGTGTGTGTATGTCTGTGATGTTGACCTTTGGTGTTTTATCTTCCAGGGGAGGGTGAAAATGTCCTTGATGAAAACGAGGTCAGTAAAAAGTGTCTCCTATTTATTGAATAATAATGAAAAAAAGTATGATGAAACACCTGAATTGTTAATTTCATTTAAACTGGATTTTATTGACTTTTTTCACAAACTGAAATACGATAACCCAAAAAAGTGCCGTGCATCAAACCAATCAGCTTTAATTGTTGTTTTTAAACTTTCTACAAGAATTTAGTAAATCTATTTTTAACTCCTTTCAGATTCTAGGAAAAGAACAAACCGATGACCTACAGGACGTATTGGACAACCAGGTATAATATACAAAAACGCCAAAATTGTAATCCTGTTAACGTGCATTTAAAATGGTTTTTCTTTGTTTAAATAAATGCCATTATTTATGTCAAAAAGACCGTTCTTACAAAGTGAGCTCTCACCAGTGCTCAAATAGTCAACTCCCCAGTTGTTAAGTCTATTTTTTGCTTGTTATGGGGGGTCCCAGATCCCCCCAGCCCCCCCCTCAATTCAAGCACTGGATCCCAAACCAGGGTATAAGACTACAGTAGGTTCTGAAAGTATTCAGACCACTTCAGCTTTTGCACATTTCATTTTAGATTGACTTTTTCCACAAATCTACCTACAACAGCCCATAAAGTCATGCACGGCATCAACCGTTTCAATTGTTCTTTTTTTAAAGCTTCTACATGTGCATAAATATAAACGATTTATTTTTCAGGTTCCAGGAGAAGAAGAATCCAATGACCTCCAGGACTTAGTGAACGTGCTGGACAACCAGGTATAATATACAAGAAGTTACAATGTGAACAGATTTTTGAATCTCAAACAAGGACGATTTTATTTAAATGTATAGAACATTTCATTCTGACTTATTCCATTTTTTCCTTTCTATCACTTTTTCTTACACTCAAAGAAATGAGAGACCCCAGTGGTCTATATTGAAACCCCTGGACCCCCTGGATACCCCTGAACCCCCAGGTTCTTGCAGCATCCTGGATGTCTGTGGACCCCTCGACCATTTATCCTTCTTTCATCTATAAACATCTAAACCTCCACTATCCCTAGAAATCCGAGTTCACCTGGAACATACATGAAATCAGCGACATCTGCAGTGTCAATGGTCTACCACTAGGGGTGCATGTTCTTCAAAGGCATCATTTAACACTCAAGTTTTGTTACCTAGCAATATCCCAGGTTACTTATACAATCACACAACATATCCTTATATCAGTGATTATCGGTAACAATAACAATAGAAAGGGATGAATATTTTGAGGTGGTTTATATACACCAGTACGCACAAAAGGACTGCTTTTACATGGTTATACAGTTCTTATATACATCCTCCTTCCCTTTTCTCCTCCCCTGTGCACTGTTGTTTTTTTTTAGGTTACAAATGAAAACATTTTATAGCTTCTTTCTAAAGATAATTGCTTTTGAATGCTTTGTTAATAACATTTTAATACACTGGCTTGAAGAAAAAAGATTTACTGTGAAGGTATTCAATCAGACTCCTGTCAAAATGAGTTATGGTGCTATAACGCTGATGCTTTCTTTTTTTACTGAAGACCTAAATGAGATTTACTGCTCATATACCAGATAACTCAGATACCAGAGTTTTGGCAAATTGACAACATTTAGAATAAGATGATGCATTGTGTGATCTGCTACATAAGATCTGTATTCTGGTCTGATCAGCGCTATAGTTTTTACATATACTGCATATTTTTCATTCTATAATACATGCTCTCGTTGCCTTTTTTAAATGTTGTGTTTTATATTTTATACACATTTTATATTGTGTTATAAACCAGTTTGCAAATAAAATGATATACCTGGTCTGTGCAACTTTTTGTGTCTCTAATGATGTGTAAAAAATTTTATATACATGGATGTATATATAAATATCGCCAGTAGATGGAGCCAGCACGCAACTTTACACAAAACGTATCCATGGCGTAAAACACTCATGAGCTGAATGATGGCGTTTTCTCTTGCTGTATGGATGTTATTTAACCTCCCATTGGCCTGTATTAATACCACATAACTGAACTGTTGAATTGATAGTACTGTAGTGGCTATAATTGTTTTACACTTCATTGTGGATTAAAAGTGTTTTTTAATGATTTCATGGTTTAGTAATGATAATGGTAATTCTTAATACACACACTTTGCAACTGCGGTAAGCAGACAAAACACAGCACGGTGATTTTAAGCAGCTTTGTCAGGCAAGAACTGCAATCTGAGGCTACATGGCAACGACTCACTGACTCCGCTCACTGAATTTACAGAGTGAAATAATAGGAAAGGCCTTGGACCTGCAGTTGAAGTTAGCTGCCCTACATTGGCAGGAATCTAAGTAGGAGAAACTCCTTATTTTTCGAACATGAACAGTCGTTTTTAGTCAAGAGACTCGAAAGCAGTTTCATACAACACTGTAGAAAAGGTAATGTACAGCATAAAAGTTTTGAAAGTAACAAGATTATTGTTCAGGAATGATTTTACTGATCGGCTGAAAAAAAAAAAAAAAAAGCTCCTGGGGCACTCAATAAGAAAAAAAAGTAAGTAAATAAATAAATAACACTATCTGAAGGTTTACCATCAATAACTTCACAACCAAAAACCATATATAAGACAGATATAAGGCAAGGGTCAGGCTCTGATATAAGGCAAGGGTCATGCCTCAATTTAAATTACCATCAACAAAGGCTTGTTTTACCCATGGGCTTTAACAAACATTCACCAGGTGCATCAATGAGCCTTGGCCACCCATGACCCTGTCGCAGGTTCAGCAATGTTCCTTCTTTGGACCACTTATAATACTGATCACTGCAGAAACAGCCTTCAAGATATGCAGTTATGGAGATGCTCTGACTCAGTCATCTAGACATCACAATTTGGCCCTTGTCAAACTCACTTAAATCCTTAAGATTGCCCATTTTTCCTGCTTCTAAAATGATCACTTGCTTCCTAATATATCCCACCCTCTAACAGGTGCCATAACGAAGAGTTAATCAATGTTATTCACTTTATCTGGTCATAATGTTATTCCTGAACAGTGTGTGTATATATATATATATATATATATATATATATATATATATATATATATATATATATATATATATATATATATATATAATGTATATGTATTTGGGTCAGGGTGCCCTCTAGTGGCAAAGCAGTGAATTCTTGCATTTCTAAAAGGGGTTATCAAATGGTCACCCTGGATCTTTGGTAGTACTTTAGGGGTTTCTGGGATTCTCTGTTTGGACCACACCCGCTGTCTAAACCGCTTGGAGAATGCCAGAGGCTCACTTGTTAAATTCTCTCAAAAGGCAATTAGTTAATCCCAGCCTTTATGGTATTTACTGTTGTGTAGTCTCAATTTTTAAATACTTTGTTAGTCTCAGCCTACAATGCATTGATTCTTGGTGAGTTACACTTTTTTTTTAATTTTAGTCCTTGTTTGACTTTTGGTTTTAGTGCATAAGGTTTTGATTTTCTTTTAATAGAGTTTTTAAAATTTCAGTTTTAAAACTGGAACTCATAGTTTGTATCGACACATTCTATATAATATTATGTAGGGAAAGTTTTTGCTCAGTAATTTTTATAAAAAAAAATATATACAGTGTATATTCTTATTCTTAATTATTACATTACAGGTGTGACTACTATGATTCAGTCTACAGTCAAGCATTTGTAAATTAATATCATTTTCATAATTGGGAACACAATGGATGTGCAATAAATCATTATAATCAAGTAATCCTCAAAAGCTCAAAAGTTTTAAAAGCCATATTTCAATTATGTAAAATTATGCTCAGAAAAAGTTTTATATAATGAATCATTTAATGTTGATTTTTGTCATGATGTTTGTTTGTTTATATCTTCTATTAATGAGTAGTGTTTACTGTTTAGTGTTTATCATTATAGTAAATTGTTGCTGAAGTTTAAAATTATGCCAAAAAAGTTGATAAGACGACATCAGTGCTCTTTATTTGTTTGGAAGTATAAACCTTGACATAAGAAACCTGTCTGTGGACTCATTATAAGATATACATGTCCAATACAAAGGTAATTGAAAAATTGACTCATACACAGTTTAATGGCCAGGTGTGACAGGTTTTCTTCCTCAATTCATAACAAAAAGAAAAGTGTCTAAGAGTTTCCAAGTGTTTGCATTTTGTAGCTGAAACTGATCTAACGATTATGATCGCAGAATTTTTTCTTTGTTGAAGGAAAAGAAATTCAATAACATATAATTAAGTAAAGAACACACTAGAGCGTGTAGGTGTATCAAGTTCCTTTAGTAAAATACGGGAAACTAACAATCTACTAATGAATTATTTATGAATATTTTGTTTTTTATAACCTTTATTTACTGAGGAGGATTTCTAGTAGAGCAGAATGGACATGGATTTTGGTGCTAGGCCAGGATGCAATTGGCAATTTCAGCCAATTCTACAGGTAAAAGTACTGATCTCGGGGAACATTCATATAGGTAATTGGTAAATCAAATTTGCCATAACCTTATAACCCATTTCCTCTTCAATGCCATAGCCTTAGAACCATTTGTCTGTACTTCTTAATTATGTCCATCTATCTATCTATCTACAAACACAAAATTAAAAAATTTTAAAAAGCTGGTCGGTGCTTAGTTGTAAACACGAACAATTTGTTCCAACTTGCTTTTCAACATAAACTTTAATCAATTTTAATGCATTATAATTTTTTTTTTCAAATAAACTCCTGAATCTCTGAAACAACAATACGCCAGTTCTCAAAACCTATAAAGTCATTTTGTTTTCCTGTTTGCTGCAGTAATTAAGACAAAAATATATATATCTTTTTACTTGTCAGTGATACTCATTTGGCTTGGTTTAACTGTTGGCTCAAAGACTAAAGCTTTTATTTTGTTTCTCAAGTTTATACTCTGTAACAACATGTCACATGTTAGGAGTTCTTGTCGATTTTCCAGATCATTATCACACTTGTCGTTAGAGATCATACCTATTGTGTATCGTCGGAACCAGGGCTTGATCCAGGGCAGACTGCATGGGACACGTGAACTGTAGCAGCGTGCCACAGAAGAGTGGGTGGACCCAAGCACGGAGACAGATTTAAGATTTTTTATGTTTTATTTCAAAAAGTCAAAAATGGGGCAAAAAGAAAAAAGACAAAGCAAAGATTAAAAACTCAGGAAATCATTCAATACAATACAATAAATCAATCAGTACAATAAATCTTATAGAGAAAAATTATTTGAGTAAAATACTTGAGTTTAGGGTGCAACAATGAAAAGCAGAACTGGAGAAACTTAAATACACAATGATTGATAGGATGATTTATGATGCTGAACTAAAATTCATTCTTGGAGAGGTTAAGGAGAGGTCTCAGCTGCAATCTTTGATACCCATTGTGTCCATCTGATATCAGGGAAGGAACACACAATACACAGTGTTGCACAAGTATTCTTCAGTTTATTGCAGGAAACAGTGGACTAAACCTGAGCTAAAACTATTCCTTATTTGGTAATAAGTCATGGAAAACCAGAAATGTGTTCGCCTGGACAGGATGTCACGTATACCTCATACTCACATTGTGAAGATCCTTCAGACACTGCACAGACACCACAGGAATGTGTTGGAATAGAAAAAAGTTTGAGGCAATTTTAATAGGTTGCACCAGCGCAACCGATATCCTATTATTCTCAGGTATTAATGTTTAGCAATAGATTAAATAAAAATATCATTCTGAAGGTCTAAGCGTCAAGCAGTGATTTAAGATCACTGTTTTTCATTGGAAAATGTCTTTGCTGAATGTGTGTAAGCAGTACACAACAACAACATGCATAAAAAATGCATTACTTACATTATTATTGTAATAACGAGTCACAAACACATCCACTGCTGCTAATCCCGGTTTATTAGGAAAGATAAGGGTCCAGTGAACAACATGCAGTAAAACATTTTTGCTTTAATCAAACAATAGTGTTGTAATTGAGATGTTTATTCCTTTGTTTGTCACAGAACTTCGGCTGGTGTTTGTGTTTATATAATTTCAGAATAATGTTCGCATAAATAACGACATCTTGCTGGTAAAAAAATTAAATATGGCTGGTAGAATATAGTGTTACAAAACAAATGAGATCACAAAATAAAAAAATAATAAAAAAAGTAATAGAGGCAGAATCTCGGGCTTGAATCTCCTCTCTATACACAGGTGTCTTTTCTGCACTACCTATTATTTCAAACGTTTTATATTTCCAGCCAGTAACATTATGGAAACAAAATGATTGATGAAAAATGTAGTTAAAAAGTGCAGGATTCTAACGATATATGGGAGGATTTTATACCCCACGTGTATGAGTCTTAGTTTTATTACTCTTTACAAACTCTAACTGGCCAAAGCAGCACAGGGTGTGACGAACCAGGAAGTGATGCAGCTCTCAGTTCGGCAAAAACAGCTGTTTATAGCTCGTGCTAACTGGGCTTTGTTTACAAAAAAAAGAAAACAAGGGTTACAATATTTCTCCCGTTACAGTAGTATATGCTGTTAAATAAAATATGTTTTATTGCCTGTTTGTTTTTATAAGAGAAATGCTTGAAAAGTAAGTGTGTGTGTGTGTGTGTGTGTGTGTGTATTGTTGAGATTGAAATGGCTGCACATCAATATGAATGGCCATGACTGTAAAACAAAAGCTTGTCTGGCTACCTGGTCATCAATATAAATGCCAAATCAATATCAATAGCCAACCATGTCACAAAAGCCTTTAATAGTCAGCAATGCATTTCTATGCAGACTGTATGAATAGAGTATGAATGACCACCTGAGTTTAGCAGGTGGCTCTCAAACAGGGGGATGGAGAAAAGGATCAGACATAATCTCAGATAAATGCTTGTAGGAATCACATTTGTAAGGAAAATCTTCATAAAATTTGAAATATAAACTCATGAGACATGTGGCTTTCATATATCCATGGCACTTCATTATCTTATTCATTATCTTATCTCATTTTTCATGATATCGTCATTCAATTTTAAATATAAACTCATGAGCCATGTGGCTTTTAACCCATTACTTTGGATCACTCCAGGACTGATTTCATGTATTTATATTAAGAAATAAATTTCTATTCAGGAAATGTTTTTTTTTTTTTTCGGTACTTCATAATTTATAACTTATCTTTTGCAATATTAACGTTGAATAATGGACAGTAAAGATTAAAGTGTCTTCTTAATAAAGATATTTGAATTGTGTTTGTAGCCCACTTTTATCAGGAACTTTAAACATTTTAATTTAGGTCGGGCTTTTTAGCTGTGAGTTCCAAAATCTATGCCGAATGGGTGACAAGAGCACTCTGGCGACCTCTGGTGGTGAAACATAGGAACGACAGAGAAAAACAAAATAAACAAGGGCAGAATCCTGTCAGTATGTACACCCCACTCAAAGTCTTACCTCTTGGCTATGAATTAGTCAGTACACCAAAATACCAAAGATCTGAGTTAATCTGCACGATCATTATCATTAAGATGAAAATCAGTCTTTGTTTCCAGTAAAATAACGTGTCACACCAAAAATCTGATTGAAGAGTGTGATAAACTCATTATGCGTGCAGTTGCTAATCCCTATTCATCTAGCGAGACACGTGCAGGCAGAATAAGCAAAACAAGAATGTAGTTCGCCATGTTAATGTGAAACCGTAAAGCCTGAAGACGTTTCCAATCTAGAAAATATAAAGTTATGGCTTTGTAAGAGCTAAACAGAAGTTTACATAATTATTTATTGTTTATCTTTTTTATAGCTTCAATTTAGTAAGTGAATTTAACGCTTAGTTACATATTGCCATAATTCGGAATGTATGCTTTAGTTATGTGAACCGAAGCACCAGTTTCATTTTGTATTGTTTGTTAGATGTCATTACGTAGGACCTTCAGATTTAAGATTTAAGATTTAAGATTGTAGATTATTTTTTTGTTTTAATAACTGTTCGAAAAAAAAGAAACTGGATTCGTCACACTTTCTACTCAATCTTATGTCTAAAACTGGAGCAAAGAGCATAAGAATTAGAAAGATTGCTACCACCGGCTTTACCTGGAAACAGGGAATTTATATTTATATATAACAATTATACACACACATGAGTCAAGCATCCAGCATACACATCCATGAGCCCTTAAATAGGCATAATACAATCAGAATAAAACCAAAAATTTATTCTTTGTTCATTGCTACACTATTATATGAATCATAACATAAGTATAAACAGGACCTGAAATGGAAGGCGTGCATTGACACCCTCTCGAGAAAGGCTTAGCAGTTTTTCTTCCTTAGCCAGTCTAACAAGAGCTTCTGGTGCAGTTTAACTCTGTCATTAAGTTTGTCCTGTAGAGATCGAGCACTGTCTGGTTTGGGTCAGCTACCAGATCAGACATTAGAAGACTACAGAGGACAGTCTGAACTTCTGAGAAGATTGTTCATGCTGTTATTACTATTCAATGGTGAAATAGTTACTGTTATTACTGTTTTTTACTGTGTAAAATACTACCTGTGTGCAATATCACTTACAATACGTGCAATATTACCTGTGTGCAATATCACTTACAATTATCTTATCTTATCTTATCTTATCTTATCTTATCTTATCTTATCTTATCTTATCTTATTCTCTGGCCAATCCTAACAAACTGTACATCAGAGAGTAAGAAAACAAGCATCGAAAATCAGACACCAGGCCTACCACCTCTTATAACTGCTGCTTTCTAGTAAATACAAGATACAAGAACAGCTTTTCCTCTCATGAAATCCACCTCATGATCCTTGAAACTCATACCAACAATTCATCTCCTGTGCAGAACATATAAACCCATACAGGTGCAATATGTAAACATGCTGATACCATTTCTATGCACTTCTTTCTGCTTGCACATATCCGTATATAAGATCTCTAAATTATCTACAGTCGTCTCGGCTGTACAATCTTGTGTCATTGTTGTACTAAAAAACTTCAGACACTAAATGCGCTTTACACTTGGTAAAAAAGTAAACTTTCTGACTCTGTGTCCAAACGGTGCCTTGTATTTCTTTCATATTATTTACTAGATTTACTAGCATTTAAAAATGAAGCAGCCATGATGTTATTAAAGTGTTGATTTTTTAGCAACACAAGAATTTGACTGAAAAGGCACTCGACTAATAAGAAGTCTTTCCTCCCTATTATATAACGAATAACAAGTATAAGGGTTTCTGAGTTCCTAAGTGTTTCCTTCTTGAAGAAAAACCTCTTTACATCTAGTGAAATTAAAAACAGTTCTAAGGAGGCAGGCATATCACTGTGAAAGAATTCAAAAGAGTTCATGAATGTAAACACAGAGTTTATGTCAAGATGCAAACCACAGATTCAAGTGCAAAAAATAATAGGATAGACTTGGGAAAGAAAGAAAGAAAGAAAGAAAGAAGAAGAAAGAAAGAAAGAAAGAAAGAAAGAAAGAAAGAAAGAAAGAAAGAAAGAAGAAAAAAAAGTAGCCCAGTTCTCATACAAGAGAACATCTGAAAACTGGTTTACTACTGTTTATTGCTGGTGACTGGTATTAGGAGAAGCAGGATAAATTATGAAGTTTATACTTTTTACTGCTCATATTCGGTCAAATGTCTGCAAAACAAATATGATTTTGCCGACTCTTCATGGTACAGATTAATAATGACCCAGAGTCAGTTAGTTACATTCTCTTGAATAACTGACAAAACTGAAAGCAGAAAGACCTACAAACAACTCAAATCAGGGAAAGAATGTGAAAAAAATATGGCTGTAATTCTTAGGTAGGATGGTAAGATTCATCTTTTTGCATTGGTACATAAAAGTTAATGTGATTCATCGATTTAAAAAAGTGTGCATCAGATACTTATCTATTTATAATTTTATTTTTTAGAAACTGACTAATAATTTGTGACCACTATTTTATATGTAGCTTGATTTTCCTCCTCGCTGAACTGTTTCTCTCAGCACCGTTGTTGCCACGTGAATATGACATATCACAACGTTAAAGAGGGCGAGGCATCTTATTGCACTTTCTGCCTACACTTCAATCATATCGTCTCAAGGTTACGACCTTAATCCTAGTTCCCCGAGGGAACGAGACACTGCGTCGAAACGCTTTGGCAACGCAGGGGGCGTTCCCAAAGCGTTTCGACGCAGCCTAAGTTCCCGAAAAGGAACGTCTATAGGTTACAACCGTAACCCTAGTTCCCAGAGTGAATGAGACGCTGCGTCAAAGCACTTTGGCAACGCAGGGGGCGTTCCCAAAGCGTTTCGACGCAGCTCGAGTTCCCGAAGAGGAACGTCTCTAGGTTACTACTGTAACCCTATTTCCCCGAGTGAACGAGACGCTGCGGCGAAACGCTTTAGGAACCCTGTATAGGCCCCCTGCGTTGCCAAAGCATTTCGACGCAGCTAGAGTTCCCGAAGTGGAACTCATTGCTTCATTTAAAATCCGTTGCAGTGATCTAAAGAGGTGAAATAACCACAATGGTGTCAATGTTTAATACTTATGGACCGGACTGTAACTCTATAATTGCCTACCTCACGTTTTATTCGTTTTACACGTTTTAGTCTTTACATCAGTGAAAAAAATGTGTTCCTTATATGAAACGGCACGTGAATTTTATTTTTTCCTTTACTGAGAACTTATCCAGAATCATGTGACTAATTTAGGAATTCAGCCATTCGTGGGTGTATTGTTTTTAATGCAAACTTTCCTGTTTTGCTAAATGTCAGGTGAAGTTTTCAGAATAGACCTAAAACATCATTAATCATTAAAAATCTATTGTTTTTTTAAGTTTCTCTCTGTTTGCTTGTAGATTTTCAAACCGATCTCAAATAGTACAAACTGTCATGATTAATGGAATGCGAAATAAAGAAATGTGGTAATTTGTCTTATGAAGCAGATGAACGCAACCTTTTAAACACACAAAACGAATTAAGTGCAATTGAACTAATTACCCATGTGAGCGATGTGATATTGTGAACAGATAAATAGTGTCAATGACGCAAATCTGAGTACGTGACTCAAAGAAGGAAGGAGAACAACATTTTTCTTCAGAAAGGACATGAATAATTAGATACATACAGGTAGCAGAATGGTGAAAGGGTTCTGGAGAAAATGTAATATTACATCAATGTGTGTTTTTGTGTTTATGACAAAACCTTGGAGGAAGAAAAGGGTTTAATTAGCAATAATAAATAATATTGCAAGAAACAGGGAGCAGGTGAAACGAATTGAAACAAAAATGAATTTAGCTACAAGTTAAGGTAAGGTGAAGAAATAATAAACAAAATGAAAGCAATTCTCTGATATTCACTGATATAGCAACAATTACTGCTCAAACAGTCTGGCTGATATTCTTGGACCTTTCTGATTAATATGGTGTCTCAAAATGGAAAAATTAAAAGAAAGAATATTTTACCAAGGCCATGGTGCTGCATAAAACACAGATCTAACTGCAACTATACACTGTATTACATAAAGTGTACAAACGTGTGCAAATAACACAATACAGTACAATGATTACCCCACAAACAGAGCAATAGGCAGAGTGAGTCTATTGATTTGGTTTTGCATGATTTGCAGCCTCATTAAGTACCGATTGGATAATTGCATAAATGAGCAGGTGTTCCTGTTAAAGTGGCCATTAAGAGTATTTACTTCTTCTTCTTTTAGCTCCTCCCATTAGGGGTCACAGAGCGGATCATCCGTCTTCATACCCCCCTGTCCTCTACATCTGCCTCTTTCAACCCAACTACCTGCATGTCTTCCCTCACCACATCCATAAACCTCCTCCTTGGTCTTCCTCTTTTCCTCCTTCCTGGTGGCTCCATCCTCAGCATTCTCCTACTGATATACCCCATGTCCCTCCTCTGCACATGTCCAAACCATCTCAATCTCACTTTCCTCACCTTGTCTCCAAAACGTCCTACATGCATTGTCCCTCTAATAAACTAATTTCTAATCCTGTCCATCGTCGTCACTCCCAACGAAAACCTCAACATCTTCAGCTCTGCTCCCTCCAGCTCCACCTCCTGTCTTTTACTCAATGCCACTGTCTCTAAACCATACATCATCTCAGGTCTCACCACAATCCTATAAACTTTCCCCTTCACTCTCGCAGATACTC
The DNA here is from genome assembly GCF_014805685.1 of Silurus meridionalis. Lineage (NCBI taxonomy): Eukaryota > Metazoa > Chordata > Actinopteri > Siluriformes > Siluridae > Silurus > Silurus meridionalis. The sequence goes on along the minus strand of NC_060894.1, from coordinate 3,354,116 downwards.
TTCTATCACAAATCACTCCTGCTATCACTCTTCTCCACCCACTCCACCCTGCCTGCACTCTTTTCTTCACTCCTCTAACACACTCTCCATTACTTTGCACTGTTGACCCCAGGTACCTGAACTCCTCCAACTTCTCCACATTCTCTCAAAGAGAGAAAAGAGAGAGAGAGAGAGAGAGAGAGAGAGAGAGAGAGAGAGAGAGAGAGAGAGAGAGAGAGGCATTTCACATATGGAGGGTGAAAACCATTTTACTAAAGCAAGCTCCAAATCTCTATACTACAAACACAACTTTGCACCTATCATCTGATGCAGTTCAGAATCGATATTTGTCAAATAACATGACAAAAAAATTTGCAGCGCTCCTCAGAGGCTGTAATCCAGTGGGACCGCTCGTGTTCACTGGTCTGGAAATGGTGAACAAACCCCTTTCCCTGAAGGCAAATACTTTTGTACAAGTAAAAGTTTAAAGGGAGCGTTTTTACTTTTATTGGAGTAATATTTTACCAAGTGTATCTCTATTTTAACTCAAGTTCATGGTTTGTGTACTTATATTTACTGTGCCTACTGTCCAGCACAGTATAGAGCATTTACAGTAGTGTGTATGGCATGTAGTATATAAAATAATTGGTAGTATTTATTTGTAGTATGCAGTGAATGTGGTATATAGTGTGGTATATGCTTTATGTACTATGAAGTTTATGTAGTATATAGTGTATTATATTGTATGTAGTAAATCATTAATCTATTATAAAGTACCTGTAGTATATACTGTAGTATGCAGTACAGCATGTAGAATATCGAGTTTTTCTCAGCAGTTTGCAGTGTATGTAGTATTTACTGTAGTATGTGGTATAAAGTAAATGTAGTAAATTCTGTCTTAGTAAGTTATTTTAAACCAAGCCTTTTTTCCAATGTTTCGTTTCAGCAGGTTGCAGAAGGAAGTATGCAGACAAGGAAACACATTTTCTCGTAGTCGAAGAGTCAAAGAGTCAAAGATATTATCTGTAAACGATCCAAAAGTATTTGTACACTTCATTATAATGGACACTCCTTAACTGCTATGTAATTAAGGGACTTCCCTTATTTTTGCATCCAGGAACATATCATGTAAAAAAAAAAACAATGCACAGATTGCAATACAGAAGGATTTTATAACTATAAGAAATCAAGTCAAACAGGTATTTTACAAAAAACTTGATTTCTTCATTTTCCTGAAGACAACCCAAATTTATGTAGATTTTAAATATGAATTTTATATATAAATATGTGTTTGGGATTTAAGTACGCTGTCAGTTTAATAGAATTAAACACACCATAATGTCATGAAAAGGTATTTAATATGTATAAGCAAGTATTTTGAGATCCGCAGCCATAAATGTTTTGACGTGTTATGTTTTTTTCCTGTCTGCACTGCACATTTGGTAGATGCATTTTTTACACAGTTAGGCAGAATCTGATGCAAGCAAATAATTGATCTAGAAATAATTCAAAAATAAGAAATAGATTTTGAAGTATGCTTTATTTAAAGGGTCAGGCATGTGAAATCTGGAGGAAATACAATACAAATGCTAAAAACAAACCGCATAATACAGACCTTTTGCTTCTTTTATTATTAATAACAATAAATAATGAAATAATTAGATAATTAATTACACATTAATTGTAACACATGCGCCTCGCTGATGACAATTTGGAAAGCCCACATGGGTGGATGATTATTAATCCCATTTGAATGTAAAACAATGACAATAAGAGGAAGGAGGAAATGCACCCATATAAAATGCTAAGAAATTGCTCACTAGTGCGATGCACCTATGATATGCTGCTGACTATATATAAATGCCCTGCGTCCATACATAACCACACCCATTATTACAGCCAAAGAGTCAACACACAGGTGAGCAACTACAATTGTATTATTTTATGAATGTTATTTTTTTTAATCAAAGAAACTAAATTCAAAAATCTTTATGTGAATTATTATTATTTTTTTTTTTGTCTTTGCTAATGGGATTGATTTTGGTTAGTTTCACAATGTATGGTTTTACTGAGCACAAATGTATTTAAATGTATTAGTCTGAATGGAAACAAAATAATAATAATTAAAAGGAAAATCAAAAATATAAAGATTTAAACATTTATTTGTCCCAGTTTAAAAATGTTTTCTCTATTGTCGATTATGATTTTGATAAAATGTGGTTTGTGTAGTGAAATACAAATATATATATATATATATATATATATATATATATATATATATATATATATATATATATATATATATATATATTTATTTATTCCATGTTTCTGCCTTAGTGTCTGATTAGCATTCCTTATATGAGAATTGTTGAATAATTATTTATTATAAATCTTTGGTCATATATATATATATAAAGGAAAATAATTTTTTTTCAGGTTACCAAGTATTAAAAAAATATTTAAGATATAAAAATAAATCAGATTATATATTGTTTATTTTAACTGGTTTCTTTTTATATATAGAAATAAACTAAAAAAAATAAAAAAAATATGTGGTAACCTGAAAAAAAAAGTTTTCTTTTTTTCTTTTTGGAATATTGTTTGAAACTTTTCCCCCTTTCTTTAGATTAAAAAAGAAGAAAATAAGTGAGAATACCCTTCATGTAAATCTGGAGTGTGTCCATCTGTACTGTTGCCATGAATCTCTTACCATCCGCAGTGGTGCTGACACTGTGCTGCATGATCAGCTCTCTGACTGTATCAGGTGAGTTTTATACAGAAGCAGGAAACAGTTCACAAGAAATAATATTAAATCCTAGAATCCTTTGACAGACGGTGTGGTTAAAAGTATGTGGACACATGACTGTCACACATATGGTTTTTTAGAAAAAACTCTACAAACACATTGTGTTTAATTTCTTTGTATGGTGCAGATTTACAATTTCCTTTCACTGGAACTGAGAGGCATGACGATGCTTCTGTGCATAAAGTGAGCTTCATAAAGACCTGGTTTGCTGATTTTGATAAGGGTTAAAGAGCTCATATGTCATTTGGCCTCAACCTCACTGAACACATTTGGGATGAAATCGAACTCTGACTGCACCCCAGACCTCCTGACCATTGTCAGTGTTTGCTTTTGTAGCTGATTGATCACAAATCCCCACAAAGTCTTCATAGAAGATAGAAGCACATTATAAAAGCAATAGGAACATATGGGTGTAAAGGTAATTTATGGACACCTGACTGATTAATAGTTATAATAAAGGTAGAGATCAAGTTGAACCAGACTCAATTAAATAGGAGGTTGCTGGTATTGACAAATAACTGCTGACAAAATGTTCAGAATTCTCCTTTAATTGAAGGGTGCGGTCGAAAAATGAAACAAAAACTGTAAAGAAACATTTCCGGCACGTTTTTTTTTTTTTTTTGCCATTATGAAACCGAAACACTCGTGTTTGCTGAACGTATGAAATCTTCAGATAAGTAAAAAAGAAAAGTTAAAAGGGTCTAATTCTCTGTGGATGCCTTTGTTTTGTTTACCATTCTGTCTGAACTCTGTCTAAACAAAAAAACAGGAGTTGGAGAGATTCTGAAATTGAATTTCCACATGTAAACATGATCAGGATGTAAAAGTACGTAAATAATAATCACATACATCGTATAAAATCAATTGTATAGAAAATCAGGTTCTTCTGCATAGGATCAGGCCATATCACACCACCCTGCCATAGATTAGTTTCCAATAAATAGATTCCAAGTGTGTTTTATTAGATTTTACAGTAAAAAGAGAGTCATGTTTTTATACAAACCTGTGTATAGTGCATGGAAAGTTTCTTTGGCTTATATTATTTTTTGTTATTTGTATGTTACTACCGTAATAAATTGTCCGGTGGTCCTGAATTATTTATCTGAAATGTTGAAATGCAAAACATTTCTATGACGCAAATTAGAAAAGTACATTTTTTAACAAAGGCACCTGCTTAAAATGAGCCACTATATACACATGTCTGGAGGACTGTATATTGTTGTATAGTCATTGCCGTTCTTTTATTAAAATTCCTACCAGATACTACAGCCTTCAAATCATGTTGGCCCTCCAATTCCTGTAACACACACACACACACACACACACACACACACACATATTCCAGCACTGACTCTACATCTTCTTAATTAAGCATAGATACCCAAACACACAAACTCACACACACACACACACACACACACACACACACACCATTTTTAAAGACTTTTGCTCAAGAAAACAATAGGCTCACTCTAACTCTTGTTCTTTGTCTACTGCCAAGCTGTTTTTTTTGTTGTTGTTGTTGTTTTTTTGTTGCAAAAATGGATCATCCTTGGTTTGGATTTTGTTTCACTCTTTGTGAAATGCATGAACTCTGTCTGTTTTTGACCATGTTTCTGCCTTAGTGTCTGATTAGCATTCTTTATATGAGAATTGTAGAAGAATTATTTACTATAAATCTTTGATCAAGCATTGAGAAGATTCAGAATTTCTCTAATGGCCACACCTGAGGTTGTTACTCCTAACTGGCATCAAACTGTTCCAATTTATATAAATGGTCTGGAGTTTGTAGAACACGTCCATTAATCATGTGAAAGATCTTTAATAATACTGCAAGTCATGATTCTGTTCGGTTCTCTTGCTTTGTGTTCAGCCTGATTATTCTGTGCATTTTCAGATAAATGACTTTTTGCTATGCTGTGTGTTTGTACAGGATCTGAAGAGAACAGTTTGAGCCAGTCTTTTATTCTGGATGCTGTCAAGGAAGCTAAAAGACTCGTAGATGACACTTATCTGTTCTCTCGTCAAACGTGAGTCCTCACTTCTATAAGACATTGTAGTAGAGGGGAGCAGAGAGGCCAGAGGGGGAATCGAGTACGCTTTTACGAACAAAATGTGAACTATGTGAAAACTGTAAAAACAAGATCATGAAAATTAAAACATAAGAGCCACAGAAACTCTGCAGGACTGCAGCAGAACGAGAAGCATTGAAAAGCCATGAAAAGCCAAATTGCCCAATTGTCTGGATATCGCAAGTTTAAATCTTGAAAAAAACTTGTTTAAAGTTATAAAATACTAGCCTTTCAATCATAGTAGTGTTTTAAGATTATAATTTTTGCATTTCTTCTACACAACATGAGAATGTTCCAGTTTATCAACAAATGAAACAATTCACACCTATTTTCTTTCTAGTGCAAAGAGAAAAAGAACGGAATAGCAGGATGAAAAGTGTAGATCTTCCGACACAATTATTATTATTATTATTATTATTATTATTATCATTATTATTATTATTATTATTATTATTATTATTATTATTACTATTATTATCATTATTATTATTAGAGGCATGAACCTATTTCAGCATGACGCGGCCCCTGTACATGAAGCGAGCGCCATAAAGACATGGTTTGCTAAGTTTAATATTAAAGAGCTCATATGTCCTTCACAAAGAACTTTAACCCCACTTTGGGATGAACTCGAACTCTGTCTGCACCCCAGACCTCCTGACCATTGTCATAGTCTAATCTAACTAACGCTCTTGTAGCCTAATGATCACAAATCCCCACAACATATTCCTAGAAGATTGGAGCTCAATATAAGAGCAATAAGAACATATGTGTGAAGGTCATTTGTGAAAACCTGACTAACAATATACTGATATTTTGGTTATATATTGATGGTAGAAAACAAGATGTAAAAAAATTAAGCTAAACTCAAACTTCAAAAATGTTGTACTCGACTACACACTGAAATGTGAGCATTTTACATTTGTTTTTATAGTGAAGTTTTATAGCAAAGTTATGTTTTATATCTGTGTGTGTGTGTGTGTGTGTGTGTGTGTGTGTGTGTGTGTGTGTGTGTGTGTGTGTGTGTGTGTCTGAACAGGAGCCTTGACAGGGTTCGCAGGGCTGATTTCAAACCATGTGATGTCCTGCGTCTGATGAAGCAGCCAAGTCGGAAGGCACGTGAAGCCGTGAGAAGTGCAGATTACCTGGAGCAGACGTTGAGGATCATTGAAGAGAAAACACACCATGCACACAAGAGATCCATCAACGCCACAGGTTTGACGCAAATCGTACTTACAAATGACGTTCTTAGGTTGAGCATCAGCAGGGTTTATCAGGTTTCCTTCACGTACTGTATTTTATTTTATTTACTTTATGCAATGAGGCTATTTTCCCAGAAAGAGCACCTTATTGTGTTTTTAAAATGAAACTATAAACCAGTCAGGGAATGACTGTTTGTAGCTGCTATAATGTAAGTGATAACAGGAACTAGTATGTTTTATAGATGTTCTACAAAAACTATAAAAGGATAAAAAAAAATATATACAACAATATCCTTGAGCAAAATTTGAATATTTATGCTTGGAAGCGATTGTGGTTGTGCTGTTTTATGTGCAGTGTGTGTGTGTTTACCCTATTTGTATGTTCTTTCTCTCAGCCCTGCTTACTCCTGCTGACCTCGAGACGATCATGCGTCTGACTGGCTGTTTCGCTCAAACCCTGCCACCTTCATGCAGAACAACACCAAATCTTAACAAATATCGCACCGCCTCCAGCGTCTGCAACAACCTGTGAGTCTTGCATCGACAAAGGAACACACACACACACACACACACACACACACACACACACACACACACACACACACACACATTATTGCCATGTACAAGGTTTCTTCTAATACACACTGCTGTGACTTTTCAATCTATAGGAATAATCCACTTCAGGGAGCTTCAAACACGCCATTCACCCGCTGGCTACCTCCTGTTTATGAAGATAACATCTCTCAACCTAAAGGCTGGAACCAAAACAGGCTCTATAATGGTGTTGTGCTGCCTCTGGTATGCCACAATAGTATGACTTTTGAAAAATACTGTTAGGATTTTAATGTTAAGTCTCTTGATATGTAAAGAAACCAAATTCCAAACAGGCTGTACATTACAGAATGTGTTTCTTTGATATCTGAACCACAAAGCAGCTAAAAACTAGAATGGGACATTTCCTGAAGGAAATATGAGTGGTACTTAAAGTGGCAAAATGCCAAAAATTAGATGAAATTGTCCTTAGCCAGACGAGGGTTTCTAAACGTTACATGCCTGGTATTGCCACCATTTTGTGGGGGGGATGGTGCCAGTGGCGTCACATGATGTCACCTCATTATCCGCCGTTTAACTTATTTCGCTATGCCGAATGTAATGTCGTTAGAGTTTTGTGATTTTGCCTATATTGTTGGTTTTAACGCCGGCAGGTCCCCAGACCGTGCAGAGTGGTTTGAGGTGTCTGACGTCAGGGTCTACACAAGTTTAGCGATGATATAAGCTAATAGAGCTTAACTCAATTTATTTTAATCATACATTTAAGCACGCTATGGGGTTTAGGGTCTTACTAACCACTAAGCTACCACCTCCCATATTCACCTTCTGAATTTTGCAATAACTAGATAATGTAGACATATAAAGAATGGTAAAAGCTCTACTCTGTTGTTGTAGTGAACCAATATTACAATGTTTTTATTGATGGCAACTTTAAAGCACTTTGTAAGTCGCTCTGGATATTGGCATCTGATCAGGGATGTAAATATAAAAGTAAAATGCACTTTGAAGCTGGGAAAAAGTCAGTATTGTTGGCAAAATTATTCATAAACACAAATGGAAAAGTTGTGATTGCATAAGTATTCACCTCTGTTGCAGTAAAATTGTGAAACTTTTTTTTATGATAAGTCACATTATTAATTATTATGTGACAAGTTTAAGTAGAAAATCAAGGTTTAGTTATAAAAATAAATCCTTAATTTTGATTACAATTTGTTTGAGCATATATAAAACCCATAAATAACTCTCAGTGGGTTGCTGCCACCACCGTGCTTCACTGCAGGTGTGGTAGTCTCAGAGATCTTAGCAAATATTGGCCACACTGAACATAGCAAATTGTCCTGAGGGCAAAGCCTTTTTCCATTAGTTCAAGTTCAAGTAGTTTCCATTTGTAGAGAGTCTGGTTTATGGTTGATGAACATCTGAGCTCATATCTCGAATTATGGAGCTCTTCCTCAAGGTTTTTTTTCAGAGTTGTATCTAAGACCCTGCAGCCACAACTGAGTATTTTCTACCTTCTTCTTCAGGAACAATTGTTCTAATCCTCATCCTCTTTTTCATTTTTGTGTTTAAGGTGAGGCTGGTGTCAAACCGAATTTTCAGCACACAGGAACAAAATGTTGAAGGAGATAGTCAGTACACATTCCTCATCACCTTCTTTGGCCAGTGGAACGACCATGACCTGTCCTTCACCCCCGTGTCACCCAGCATCCGGTCCTTTAGCAACGGCATCCAATGTGGGGCGAGCTGCGAGCGCTCAGAGCCATGTTTCCCAATCCAAGTACATACACACACACACACACACACACACACACACACACACACACACACACACACATATATACACACATTTACATTTATGGCATTTGGCATTTGGCATTTGACACCCTTATCCAGAGCGACTTACATTTATCTTATTTATACAACTGAGCAGTTAAGGGGTCAGGGCCCAACACTAGCATCTTGACCCCTCCTCCACACACACACACACACACACACACACACACACACACACACACACACACACACACACACAAACACCTGCCACAGTCATGCACAAAAAATTTTTCAAGCAAACACTGAGCTGTGAATTCACATGTTTGAAATCAGATTAATTTTATTTTTTTTAATATTTTTCTTAGATTCCTAAGAATGACCTTCGCCTGCCCTCGGGGCCCAACAACTGCCTCCCTTTTTTTCGCTCTGCGCCCACCTGTGGCTCTGGAAATGGTGCGTACATGTTTGGAGGCGTTCCGCAGGTGCGGCAGCAGATCAACACTCTGACATCATTCCTGGATGTCGGCCAGCTGTATGGCTCTGAGGCTGGGCTCGCTCAAGAACTCAGAGACCTCTCCAATGATGCGGGCTTCCTGCGTGTCAACGACAGATTTCAGGACAACGGGCGTGAGCTGCTGCCCTTTACCAATCTGGACAGCAATATATGCGCCACACGCAATCGCATTCAGAACACCACAGGCCTGGAGGAAGTGCCGTGTTTTATTGCAGGTGGGTTTAGAACTCAAGCCCTACTGGTAAATGTCTTTAATTTTGCTATATATGTGAATATGATACACAAACATCTATAATAGAAATAGTAATTGTAAGAAAAGCAAGTGAGTGGGGACTGGATGGGAGGATTTAATGAAAAAAGGTAGCCAGGAGACAGAGCAATGCAGGGAAACCAAAATCAAAATCAAAAAACAGTCCAAAACACCAAAACCAGCAAACAGAGAAACATAGGCCGAGCAAAAACACAAAAAATGAAAAACAGTCCAAAGTCAAAACCAGGGCTCAGGGACAGAATCAGGAACAGGCACTGGCACAGGAACAGAATCAGGAACAGGAACAGGCACAGAAACAGAATCAAGAACAGGAACAGGCAAAGGGTTTAGAACAGGCAGGGCGTCAAGAGTATACTCAGGGACTAGGAAGCTGGTGAGATAATATGGCCCTGAGCTAAAGTCTTGGGTCGCCTTAAATACCGGGAGGTGCGGGAAAAAGGGCAAGATGGCCGCCGACCCGAAAGTGCGCACCGCAAAACCGGAAGATCCTGACAGCAATAAACAATGATCAAAATGGTCCTTTTATGCATAACGCCTAATAACGCAGTCACAAATAGCTAAGAATGACTGATGTGTGCAGGTGATGCACGTGTGGACGAGAACATCGCTCTCACTTCGCTGCACACACTCTTTTTGCGAGAACACAACCGGCTTGCCCGTGCTCTGCAGGATATAAACCCACAATGGAGCAGCGAACAGCTTTATCAGGAAGCTCGGAAAATCATGGGAGCCTTCCATCAGGTACAGCACATACACAGACATTTTTGAGACTTTTGTGGAATCACGAAAACAAGAAAAAAACCAATATGGTATAAAGAGACGCAGAGTCCTGTTTGGCCCAATAAGGTCAAATGTCCCATAGATTTTCGACATTTGGGCTTATACACATTGTATAAACAAAATTACTGGGACACCTGACTTTTTCAGCCATGTGTGGTTCATTCATTAAGATGCATGTGGTAAGATAAAATCTTCCCTTCACTTGCACTAGGAGAAACTTGTTCCAGCAAGACAATGCTCCTGTGAAGATATGCTTTTACATGGGCTGGAGTGGAAGATCTCTTGCTGTAGAATGCTGACCTCAGCCCTATTGAACATAATGAATTAGAACTTTGACTGCACCCCAGGCCTTCTAACCTCACCTACTGTACTTTAGTACCTGACTTTACTAACACCCTTGTGGCTAAATGAGCACAAATCTCCACAAGGATTTGACCATAAAGTTAACTATTCTCTGTGCTTGACTCACAGAAAAATATCCATGCTGTGTCTTGTAGATCATAGTGTTTAGAGATTATCTGCCACTCATCGTGGGAACGGAGGCTGCAAACAAGAAGCTCGGCAGGTATCCCGGCTACGACCCCAACGTCAACCCGACCATCGCCAACGTTTTCGCCACTGCTGCGTACCGCTTCGCCCACGCCACCCTCCAGCCCCTCATCTTCCGTCTGAATGAAACCTTCCAGGAACATCCACGTTTCCCCAGCGTTCCTTTGCACAAAGCCTTCTTTACACCCTGGAGAATTATATTTGAAGGTAAGTTAATAAAATTCATCTTTCTGCAAAACCCTTGTGGAACTACGTAAATATTATAGATACATTTTTTATCTATACTGCTTCACACCACTAGGGTTTCTAGTGTTTTAGTGGTTTAGAACATGAAATTCTGGAATTGCGAATGCACAATATGCTACTCAAGAGGTTAAAGGTGTAAAAACACATGATAAGCAACTCAATAACATGGTTAATTCTGTCAGATATATTGCTTATACTCCCAACATTTTAACAAAATCTGTTAAAATGATTGAGTTTTACCTTATACTTCGCCTCCAGGTGGGATTGATCCTCAGATTCGGGGGGTGATTAGTCGTCGGCAAAGCTGAACAAGCAGGATGGGGTTCTGGTTGATGCTGTGAGAGAAAGACTTTTTGCTTTCACCAGCAAACTCGCCCAGGACCTGGGATCACTTAACCTGCAGAGGAGCCGAGATCATGGCCTGCAAGGTGTATACACACACACACACACACACACACACACACACACACATCACAAAATGACACACTGACAGACAGAAATGACAGACAGACAAAATGACACACAACAAACAGATCGACAGAAATGACAGACAAGCAAACAGACAGACAGACAGACAGACAGACAGACAGAAATAAACAGACAGGAAAAACAGACAAATAGACAGACAGCTTCACACAGACAGGAAAGACAGACAGATAGACAAACAGACAGGCAGACTGAGAAAATGACAGACAGACAGAAAGACAAAAAAATCATAGACAGAAAGACAGACAAACAGACAGACAGACAGACAGACAGACAGACAGAATTACACTCAGACAGACAGACAGAAATTACAAACAGGCAGGCAGCCAGACAGACAAAATGACAGACAGACAGACAGACATACAGTCAAAAATGACACACAGACAGGCAGATATAAATGACAAACCGACAGACAAGCAGACAGGCAGAGAGAAATGACACACAAACAGTCATGCCACCAGACAGAAAGAACACATTCACCGCACATGTTTGAATATATATTTTTTCCTATTAGGTTATAACGCATGGCGGAAATTTTGTGGCCTGTCCACACCCAAAAATTTCAAAGAACTGGGGACTGTGCTGAATAATACAAATATGGCACGTAAACTCCTGGACCTCTACGGCTCTCCTGATAACATCGACATCTGGGCAGGAGGTATTGCTGAACCGTTTGTCGCCGGAGGCCGAGTCGGGCCATTGTTCTCTTGTCTCATTGCCACCCAGTTTCAGAAGATCCGCCAAGGAGACAGGTAATGTGTCCTCAACAAAATTACAGAATAAAATGACTACACCTGTCATGTCTGTATTAGGTTCATATGCGACCAGATGAGTTTATTGATAATGACCATTTTTTTAATGCTCATAAACAGAGTTTTTTACACAGAAATAGACAAATAAAAGACTGTTCCTTTAGTGCTTAGTATCAGGATTAGAATAATACATGGGTAATTATCTGAAGATCAGGAGACATGACTTGTTTTTCATCTCCGTTATTTCTGCACCCAGACTCTGGTGGGAGAAAAGTGGTGTTTTCACACCAGCCCAGAAAGCCGCGCTATCCAAAGTGTCTCTATCTCGCATCATCTGTGACAACACGGGCATCAAGAGAGTTCCTAGGGATGCTTTCCTCCTAAGTCGCAACAAACCAGGCTTCATCAACTGCCAAAACATTCAGGAGGTCGACCTGACTGCATGGGCGGAACATTAACAAGTGAAAGCAAGCAAGACGAAAAAAATAAATAAATCATAGTTCTAGTTAAAAAGTGTCTAGTTATTAAGAGCTGAATTGTTATACTCAGCTGTCCTCATGCTTTAGAATAGTGAAGACTGTAAGATTTGGAGATTTGTTCCAACATGAAAAACTGGAAAAGTGTCTGTGATTTGTTGTGTCCTGTGTAAAAAAAAAAAAAAAAGACAGTTTTGTAGATGTTTACAGTTCTTATAGTTCTAAATTCTGCCTACTTCTTCTACCAGTGCAGTTGAACCATCATCCCTCTTGGACCAATGGTCTCCCTGGAAACCTGTGGAACTATCTATGAACATTTTCCATCTTTATGTTTTAATTAAATTACTAGAATTGTATTTTATTTACATGACGGGAAAATGATATTTCAAAAGACTTTTTTCTCACATTGGAAACAGAATGTGTTACTGTAATCTAATTCCATGTGCTGCTCTGAGAATTATTATAAAATGTTTTTCCTGATTAAATAAGACAAAGTTGTTATTTGTCCTAAACCACAGTAGCAAGTCTGTGTAACATCAACAAAGATCTGAATGAGGTTTGAGACTCATTTTTGAATGGGTCTGAAATGGGTAAAATTTCCGAACATTTGTTATGTTTTTTGTTTACTAAACAGTTGAAATTTTAAATATCCTTGTAAAAACAATAGAGACACTTGAGAGTCCTTTCTACACTCTAATACATTCTGATGGAACCAGCAGCTCCTGAGCAATAAATTAGCTTAAAATCTGAGATCATATATTGAGGCATACATGGACACATTAATATATCCTCCACCTCACATGAATGGAGTGCTCCTATAATTTAGCATTTGGTGAATAAAATGCTCCAACTGTAGTGTGAGCTTTAGGATGGTGCGATTTGATGGTCTATTGCCAGTAGGTGGCACTAAAATGACTTTATTCACAACGTTTCCGGAGTGTAAACCAGACAATAATGTCCTAGTGTACACTTATAGACTATTGATTGTCAAATTTGTGTCAAATTGGTCCAATCCTATCTCATTGTTAAAGCCTAAAGTTATTAGTGTGCATGATTGGACCCTTCAATCACAATAACATTTTTAAAAAACTGTAGCCTAAAAAGAAATGAATGAAGGAGATCATTACTTCACTAGCAGTAAAGGCTGTATCATGATCAGGTTCTGGAGCCAATTAAGGGAATACTATGTGTGTGGCAGAATAACCTCCTGAATAACCTTCTGGTGAGGCTACATTATATCTCAAGGGTCAATGCACACATGGACACATCAAATTTCCTTGATGGGTCAGTATTGTCCGTGGAAGCCATTTTAAAACCAATAATATACAATCCAAATGTGCCCTAAGCCGCATCAGCAACTCTGTGTGACATCGACTGTGACATCACTGAATGTGGTTTTGAGGCAGAATTTGAGAAGAAAATGATTCGGAACGAGTGTAAGAGGCTTCTATGGGCTCCATTACATTACAATTCCACCCTGGAACACATTCTAATAAAACAAATAAAATATAGTTGCATGCCTTTCGATCCCAGGTGCTATTTTATGGTAGTGCTTTTTAGTATTTTAGATCATCCTTTTCTCATTTACAAGGCTCCAACTTATGCTTACATTCAAATCCAGTGTAAAAGTAGTAGAAAGTGTAAACACTGGATTCGCAAGAGACTCGGATTGTCTGCGAAGCTATCTACGGGATAGTTATGAGGTGGTTTTACAAGGTTTTAAGACTAATGGTGCTAACTGGTGCTATTTTGACCACATTCGTTACCACGTGTGCAATTTAATCACGAACAACAAGTTAGAACAAAGAGCAAACGTGAAATTCTGCATGAAACTGGGCAAATCTGCCACTGAGTCGTCCGAAATGGCATATGATTGACATACAGCGATGCTGCAATCAGTCATTCGAGGTGTTTTGAATGACACGCACGCTTTAAAAGCGGAAGAACATCACTGAAAGACGATGAGAGATCAGGAAGAGCTTCAATGACCTCAACCCCAAAAAATTTCGAAACCATTCTGGAGCTGGTGCATGATGATTGTCGGAGAACAATCCACATGATCTCACTTCGGTACCCACCCTACTTACCAGATTTGGCTCCTGCAGATTTTAGCCTTTTCTCCAAGATGGAGATCTGGCTTAAAGGTCGGCATTTTGACACCATTGCGGAGATCCAGTGCGAATCGCAAGAGGTGATTGAGACACTTCAAAAAAAGACGTCCGGGACATATTTCAGAAGTGGCAGGAACGCTGGAAGCGCTGTATTGCTGTGCAAGGAGACTATTTTGAAGGTGATAGCATGCAAACCAAGATGAATAAAGTACTTTCTTGTCAACAGAGCTGCTCTCGAAAACTTTTTAATACCACCACATATAATGACTAAAGTATTTCTGCACCGTTCTCGTTTATATAGAGACATGACGAGGGTTAAATCCCACTGCACCACTATCAGGATGGTAGTCAAACGGCATTATGGGTAATCTACTCAATCTACCGCTTGCAGAAGTGCCACACTGAAAATGTCTATAAGGATTCGTGTATGTCATTTAGCGCCTATTGTGGTTTCACTGTGGAATATTTGACCTCGCAGACTAAACTTTGTTTCTCCAGCTGTCTCTCATGACTGGATCTAATACCGTCCACTGTCACCCCATTCTAGCTCTGTGAGCCAAACACTGCTGCTTCGCTAAACTTTGCAGGCTTTCTGAAGTTCTGAAGATCACGTTTGGTGTTTATGTTTCACTCGACAGCAGTGCTCAATCAAAGCATGATGGCAACCCGCTTTGTATTCTTCTAAAGAAAACGACGGCGAAGAGAGATTTATAATGCACAAACTGAAAAAAATTAATGAATCATAATCTGCCTGGAATTTCAGAAATGCTCTTGAATTTAGTTCAAGGAGGAAGTCCCTGCTCCAGATTTCCTCCTGAACTCCTCCTCTGGTCTCGCTGTGATTTCTTACTGAATGCAGCATACACGTGTGGAGTGCCACGTAGGCCTGTGTGTGTGCGTACGTGTGCGTGTGTGTGTGTGTGTGTGTGTGTGTGTGTGTGTGTGTGTGTGTGTGTGTGTTGAGGTTTCACTCGTAGACTCTGAGTAATGGAAACCTCCTGTTTATGCAAGAAAAATCAGTCTGTGTAGAACTTCTATTTTACTGGAACTTTCAAATTATGTGGTATAGAACAAGACACAAAGCCGGCGTTAATTACAGCTCATTTCATTACCTTTAGTCTTGCTGCTGGTGTTTGTTTGCAAAGTGTCAAGGAGGTTCCACAGACCACTGAGAGGAACATATATATTAAGGAGGCAGGTTAGGAAATAATCAGAATGGGACACAGAAAAAAATATTTCATTATGAAAACAGATTAGTAGAAAAAAATGCACAAAAAAATTGTGTGGTTTTATTTCCTAAAACACTCAACACTGCATTAACCAAAATCAACACAACAGCCTCTTTAACATGCCAGAATAAAACAATGATCAAACAAGTCAGTAAAATAAAAAGTCAAAGTAGTAAAGCAATCTTTCTAAAAGGGATCTTCAATTTACCAATAAAATAAAACGTCACTAGGTTTTGTAGGTAACCCTAGTTCCCTGAGGGAACGGGAGCTGCGTCAAAAACGCTTTGGGAACACCTTGCATTGTTCACGCTTTGAATCACATGTAAAATCTGGCCAATAGGCAGTCATGAAGTCATTGGCGGTCAACGTCTCACAAACCAGGAAGCTACAAAATGGGAACGCAATGGGAGCGACATCAGAGTATGGCACGTTGACGCAGCTCTTTTTCCCTCTGGGAACTAGGGTTACCTACGTCACCGAGTGACGTTCCCTTTCAGGAACTTCAGCTGCGTCGAAAACTCTTTGGAAACTAGTGTCCAATCATGCCGTACTGACCAGTCCCTGCCTAGTGTGTCTGAGCACAACCTGCATGCAGGACAGAGGAGCCAGGAGTGGCTCTGATGTCGAAGTCGTAAAACCTGACAAAGGTCAGCGGGGTGGACCAACTCGTAGTGTTACAGATGTCCTGGAGCAACACTCCAGCGGACCAGGCCGTAGAGGCTGTCATACCCGCCATACCCCATGGAGGGAGCTCTGGAATAGAGAATGGTCTATACTACCTTAGTAGAGAGATCAGCTGCTACGAACTGCACCCCCTCAGGGGCCACAGCCACAGCTTCCATAACTCTGGGCAGGGGTGAACCAGGGTTCCCCCTGTCTGTGAGAGGAGATCCCTCCTGGGAAAAATTTTCCAAGGAGGTCCCTCAAGGAGGGACATCAGGTCCGTAAACCAAGGTCTGCCCGGCCACCGAGGTGCCACCAGAAGGAGACGAGCTCCTCCTGGTGGCACCTCAGTGGCCGAGACACTGGACCTGATGTCCCTCCTGAGGGACAAAATATTTTCCAAGGAGGTCCCTCAAGGACGGACATCAGGTCCGTAAACCAAAAAATTTTCCAAGGAGGTCCCTCAAGGAGGGACATCAGGTCCGTAAACCAAGGTCTGCCCGGCCACCAAGGTGCCACCAGGAGGAGACAAGCTCCCTCCTGGCGGATTCTCTCCAGAACTCCCAGGAGCAGCGCGATAGGGGGAAAGGCGTACAGACATAGCCTTGGCCATGTTTGCACCATGGCGTCCAGCCCCAATGGGGCTGGGTATGAGAGAGAGAACCAGAGGGGACAGTGCAAAGTCTCCCGAGTTGCAAACAGATCCACCTGGGCTCTGTAATATCTCTGCCATATCTGCTCCACCACCTCGGGATGGAGCCTTTATTCCCCGGGCCTCGGCCCTTGCCTCGAAAGGGCGTCTGCTCTCCAGTTCAACCGGCCCAGGATGTAAACTGCTCTTAATGAGAGGAGTTTCCCCTGGGACCTTAGGAGGATCTGCCAGCCAGCCTGTACAGGGGGAGTGACTGGAGACCCCCCTGGCAGTTGATGTATAAGACCACCAACATGTTGTCCATATGGACCAACACGTGGCGATCTCTCAGGTCTTGGTGGAAGTGTTCCAGTGCCAAGAACATGGCCATCATCTCCAGGCAGTTTATGTGCCATGAAAAATGAGACTTGTCCCACCGACCTTGGGCGAAGTGGCTCTCAACGGCTTAGTGGGCTTCAGCGATGCAACATCTGGGAGAGATACCCAGCTAGCGTCTCTTCAACCCTGGGCATCTCATCATAGCCGCATTTCTTAAACCCCACTATATTCACATATAGCAAATGCAGGGGAAGGGTATGGGGCGCATATGGGATCTCCCAAGACCTAGATACCTCGGTGTTGAGTTCGGGAAAAAACTGTAGGCCCCAGAGCTGGGGCTGTGCTGCGGGACACAGACAACGCTCATCCAGCTTGCTGGGAGCGCGTTGCTTCCGCTTCTCGTCGGGCCAGGCTATCTCTACTGCGTCACTACCTCCAGGAGCTCTTTGAACAGCACAGGCTGTGAGGAGTCTGTGGGTTTGCTAGCTTCCGAAAACTCTTCCTCCTCTGAGGAAGAGTCCTGGAGCTCTGCGTCACACGTGTCAGAAGAAAGGCCTGCCAGAGCGAGAGCTTTCCCCAGGGAAAGGCGAGGTGTTCCCAAAGTGTTTTTGACGCAGCTCAAGATCCTGAAAGGGAACAGTATAATGTAACAAAGTAATAGAGCCATTAGAATTCAATGGACACATACAATTAAAGTAAATAATTGTAGATAAAGTAAATCCATATATTCAGAGCTGACTGTGATTTGATGCAACTCTCAGTCTCAGAGGGGATCAGTATATGCTTTAAAAAAAACTTATCCAAAGTATTACGATTTATTATGGCTATAATGTTCATATCATTATTTTTGTTAGAAGATTCTTACTTGTACTAACTTACAAGATTACTCTCAGCATAACAGTTTATTAATAAAATAATCTTTATGTGTCAAACACTGATTGATATCCATTAACATTTTCATGAACCCAAAACCTTCTTTTTAACTACTTGAAAAAAGAAATCATGTAAAAAAAGCCACGGGTGTTGTGGCAAGTTAAAATCAGGAGTTTCTTCTATCATTTATGTCTCTCAAAATGTTCTGCTTGCTGTCGAACTGACGCTGAACTGTATGATTATGTAAGTAGATACCACCAAGCGGCAATCAAAATAACATCAAAACAGAGTTAAGTTTTTATCCACTCATAAATAAAAAGGAACGACTGATTTCGCAAAATGTAGTAAGTAAAAAGTGAGATAGTTGACTTTAAAATGTAGTGAAGTTGAGGTAAAAGTCTCCCTAAATAAAAATACTTCAGTAAAGTGCAGAAATGCAAAAAAAAAAAAAAAACTACAAAATTAAATAATTTTTTTACTGTCCATCATTGGAGAGGGGCAATATTTTTTATTCAACTTCAGCAAAAGCTGGTTCTCAAACCTTTTTTCATTTATTTTAAGTCTTTTTTGAGGTGAAAATGAAGCCAGCAGTGTTTTAAATGTCGCTCACAAGCAGCAGATGTGGCTCGGGAGTGTTAATGGCAGATCTTCAACTGAGGTGCGAAATTTTGCTGTTTTCCTTTTGGAGTAAATCATGCATAATGCATAAATGATTAGAAATAAAGTCTTTGGAACATCAATGTTTTGAAGAATCGACAGAGTGCCTATATGAATCTTTCCTGTTAAACATAATTTTTGCACTTTTGTGCACCATACTTTGGAATCATGTTGATCATAATTATTTGTTTGTACTTACCAAGGAAGTAAGAATAGCTTGGTGTCCTCATGCTGCTCTAGCAAATATGTTTATTTCATAGTAACAATTGTGGGAGTTAAATACTGGGATGTTATGTAATAACAAGTAGAACGGGTGTGAGTGCAGGTTATTTTTAATAAAGTGCAAAAGTACAGTATAATCAAATAGACAAAGACAATCACCTGAACCATTACCCCAACAACCACAACAGCAACCATTGAACACAAACTAGAGACAATTAATGATGTGAATGAGGCTATATACAGTACAAGTGCTGACAGATATACACTTTGGAAAACATGCACACTTGCCTATTCATGCAGTTATCCAATGTGTCAAATCATGCATATACAGGTTGTTGAGGCATGCTTTACAATTGCAGAAGATCACATAAGGTTATACTTCTGTAGGCCAGAGACAGGAATCTGAGGCTATAATGGGCACAGACAGGGTGCAACTGCACATTTGCTGAGGGGTATGCAAGATCATGGGTGTTGGCCCCCTACCCCTCCCAAAAAATAGGGGTAAATACAATAATAAATACAGTGCGTGCAATGGCAGACCCCATATGCAGTGCACCTATGCACGGCATATACTGCAGACTGCAAACAGGCGCCTCGGGGCACAGTCTCACTGAAACTGAAACTTGTCAGTTAAATTGATGAAACTTGATTTCTCTTGCCACATGCACTTTGCAACATGTCAACTGCATGAATCCATAGACACAACCTGTTTTGTGTCAGCAGGCTGTTGGTGGTTTGGCACACGCTTAATAACTGCCAAGCACTGATTGAATGCCGCAGCCTGTGGCTACCATTTTCCCATATTATATTTGTGACTTCCAGGTCGAAACTGCATCACGTCCGAAATCACAAGCACATGACGACACCAGGTCAGAGCATTTATAGGGGGACCCTTTAAATGTTAATGTATCAAGATCATGCAGCTGACAAATCGCAATCTTAGAGCAAAATCTCAGAAGGAATGTTTTTAAAACCTTGTGAAATCCAAATTATGATCAAATTTAAATGTTCGGAGTATTCAAAGAATAGTCTTGCGCTCCTAGTAGAGTGTATACAAGCTATAAGTTTTATAATACTATTTACTAGTCGCAATTTTAACACATCACCTTACTTCATTTCATCCATTGCTTCATAGCTCTCTGTGTCATTCTTTCTACCACCTGATTGAAATGTCTTGTCATCTACTGCCGGGAATTCACTCTCCCACATACACACATTTTGCACAAACACTTTTTGTCTTTCAGAAAAGGAAATTTCAACAACGTGAATGGAGGATCTAGGTTGATCACTTGCAGATTGGATTCCACTGCTATTGAGTATGCAAATTGCCCACAGTAAAAAAACAAAACAAAAAAACTAAAAACAACAATAACCTAGTACAGATGGTTCTTTTCTCTTAGCTCTTTTTTCCACTTTAAGACAGTCAAAGTGACTGAAATGAGTAAAAGATGCTTTTGTTTTTGACTAGTGCAGTGCAAGGAGAATCAAAGAAATGATTTCTTCTTTAGAAGGGCCAAGCATTGAGCTTTTGCAAGTCTCTGATTATTTTTGTACACTATAATAACTGTAATTATTCTGGTTCTCGTTCGGTTTTGGAATATTTTGACATTTTGCTTATTTACTAGCCTTTCGGATGACCCCGCAGTGCAATCAAAAATGAGTAATGATTTAAAAAAAATAAATTAAATATATCCTTGCCAATTTGTTAAGATGTATATACTTTTAAAAAATATTTTTTGCCCTTTTTACTTGACATATCTCCCTTTATTTTGTGAAATTTAAAAACCTTTTTGTACTCAAAAGATCTTTAAATGTTATGTGCCATTCTGGTTCCAATGGAGATGGCTTGACATTTTAAATATTCTAAAAAAGGCATGATCTTTTTTCCTAATAGGACCATTAGCATCTGTACCTACAGTTGTGTTCAAAATTATTCAACCCCCACTGAAATTGATTGTTTTGGTCGGTTTGACATTGATTATGATCATTCAGTCATCCTGCTTACAATTAAATCAAAGAGGCACGTGTAGGTCAGACAAATATAACATAACATTTATAATGAAATAACCACAAATGTCTTTTCTGAGCTCACATCATTATCAGTTTTATTCAACCCCCAAGTGACATTCAATCTTAGTACTTAGTACAACATCCTTTTACAGTTATAACAGCTTTTAAACGTGAAGCATAGCTTGATACAAGTGTCTTGCAGCGATCTACGGGTATCTTCGCCCATTCATCATGGGCAAAAGCCTCCAGTTCAGTCACATTCTTAGGCTTGCGCACTGCAACTGCTTTCTTTAAGTCCCACCAGAGGTTCTCAATCGGATTTAAGTCTGGTGACTGCGATGGCCACTTCAAAATGTTCCAGCCTTTAATCTGCAACCATGCTCTAGTGGACTTGGAGGTATGCTTGGGATCATTGTCCTGTTGAAAGGTCCAACGTCTTCCAAGCCTCAGGTTTGTGACGGACTGCATCACATTGTCATCCAATATCTCCTGGTACTGAAGAGAATTCATGGTACCTTGCACGCTGAAGCTTCCCAGTACCTGCAGAAGCAAAACAGCCCCAAAGCATGATTGACCCCCCGCCATGCTTCACAGTAGGCAAGGTGTTCTTTTCTTCATAGGCCTTGTTCTTCCTCCTCCAAACATAGCGTTGATCCATGGGCCCAAACAGTTCTAATTTTGTTTCATCAGTCCACAGAACACTATCCCAAAACTTCTGTGGTTTGTCCACATGACTTTTGGCATACTGCAGTCGACTCTTCTTATTCTTTGGGGACAGCAAGGGGGTGCGCCTGGGAGTTCTGGCATGGAGGCCTTCATTATGCAGGGTGCGCCGTATTGTCTGAGCAGAAACTTCAGTACCCACATCTGACAAATCTTTTCTCAGTTCCTCAGCAGTCACACGGGACTTTTCTCCACTCACGCTTCAGGTAGCGCACAGCAGTCGAAGTCAGCATCTTCTTTCTGCCACGACCAGGTAGCGTTTCAACAGTGCCCTTTGCCTTGAATTTGCGAATGATGCTTCCTATGGTGTCTCTTGGTATGTTTAACATCTTTGCAATCTTCTTATAGCCATTGCCCTTCCTGTGAAGAGTAATCACCTGTTCTCTTGTCTTCCTGGACCATTCTCTTGACCTCACCATGTTTGTAACCACACCAGTAAATGTCTAGAAGGAGCTGAGTATCACAGTCATTTTAAAGCTGCCTAATTGGTGCTTATTAGGCTTTATTGCTGCTCCCTGATATCCACAGGTGTTTTCAATACCTGATTGAAAACACTTCATTGAACCTCTGTTCTTCAGAGTGGTAGTCTTTAAGGGGTTGAATAATTATGTCAATGAAGAATTCACAAAAGAAACATTTACTACTGTATTACAAAACTAATTGATGTCATTTTAGTTGCATATGGTTCTTTAAGAAGTCCTTGTAGGATTTCATTCTGAATACAATTACAAATGTACACTAAATTCCCTAAAACCATTTACAGCATTGGGGGTTGAATAATTTTGAACACAACTGTATATACACCAACCAGGCATACCATTATGACCACCTGCCCAATATTGTGTTAGTCCCCATTTTGCTGCCAAAACAGACGTGAACCTTCGAGCATAAACAACATTAACTTTTTCAGCAGTTTTAGCTACAGGAGCTCATCTGTTGGATCAGACCACACGGACCAGCCCTCGCTCCCCACGTGTATTAATGAGCCTCAGCCGCCAACGACCCTGTTGTATATATATACAGTGAGGAAAATAAGTATTTGAACACCCTGCTATTTTGCAAGTTCTCCCACTTAGAAATCATGGAGCGGTCTGAAATTGTCATCGTAGGTGCATGTCCACTGTGAGAGACATAATCTAAAAAGAAAATCCAGAAATCACAATGTATGATTTTTTAACTATTTATTTGTATGATGCAGCTCCAAATAAGTATTTGAACACCTGAGAAAGTCAATGTTAATATTTGGTACAGTAGCCTTTGTTTGCAATTACAGAGGTCAAAAGTTTCCTGTAGTTTTTCACCAGGTTTGCACACACTGCAGGAGGGATTTTGGCCCACTCCTCCACACAGATCTTCTCTAGATCAGTCAGGTTTCTGGCCTGTCGCTGAGAAACACGGAGTTTGAGCTCCCTCCAAAGATTCTCTATTGGGTTTAGGTCTGGAGACTGGCTAGGTCATGCCAGAACCTTGATATGCTTCTTACAGAGCCACTCCTTGGTTATCCTGGCTGTGTGCTTCGGGTCATTGTCACGTTGGAAGACCCAGCCTCGACCCATCTTTAATGTTCTAATTGAGGGGAGGAGGTTGTTCCCCAAAATCTCGCAATACGTGGCCCCGGTCATCCTCTCCTTAATACAGTGCAGTCGTCCTGTCCCATGTGCAGAAAAACATCCCCAAAGCATGATGCTACCACCCCCATGCTTCACAGTAGGGATGGTGTTCTTGGGATGGTACTCATCATTCTTCTTCCTCCAAACATGTTTAGTGGAATTATGACCCAAAAGTTCTATTTTGGTCTCATCTGACCACATGACTTTCTCCCATGACTCCTCTGGATCATCCAAATGGTCATTGGCAAACTTAAGACGTGCCTGGACATGTGCTGGTTTAAGCAGGGGAACCTTCCGTGCCATGCATGATTTTAAACCATGATGTCTTAGTGTATTACCAAGAGTAACCTTAGAAACGGTGGTCCCAGCTCTTTTCAGGTCATTGACCAGCTCTTCTCGTGTAGTTCTGGGCTGATTTCTCACCTTCCTTAGGATCATTGAGACCCCACGAGGTGAGATCTTGCATGGAGCCCCAGTCCGAGGGAGATTGACACTCATGTTTAGCTTCTTCCATTTTCTAATGATTGTGGATAGTGGACCTATTTTCACCAAACTGCTTGGCAATTTCCCCGTAGCCCTTTCCAGCCTTGTGGAGGTGTACAATTTTGTCTCTAGTGTCTTTGGACAGCTCTTTGGTCTTGGCCATGTTAGTAGTTGGATTCTTACTGATTGTATGGGGTGGACAGGTGTCTTTATGCAGCTAACGACCTCAAACAGGTGCATCTAATTTAGGATAATAAATGTAGTGGAGGTGGACATTTTAAAGGCAGACTAACAGGTCTTTAAGGGTCAGAATTCTAGCTGATAGACAGGTGTTCAAATACTTATTTGCAGCTGTATAATACAAATAAATAGTTTAAAAATCATATATTGTGATTTCTGGATTTTAGATTATGTCTCTCACAGTGGACATGCACCTACGATGACAATTTCAGACCCCTCCATGATTTCTAAGTGGGAGAACTTGCAAAATAGCAGGGGGTTTAAATACTTATTTTCCTCACTGTATATATATATATATATATATATATATATATATATATATATATATATATATATATATATATATATATATATCCACCTATCCATATCTCCTTCCACCTCGCCTGATCCACCTATCTGAATAAAATCTCCAATTTAAATTGAATATAAATTATTAAAACAAATAATAGTTGTATGTTATTCTTACAAACATATTCTTTATAATTTTATCACACTACAAACATTTGGTGCTTGGCCCCTCTCATTGCTGCTGTTTTGACTTTGTGAATAGTGGTGGACTGCCTGAAGTGAACAACGGGTCCTGGTGGAGTAAGACACTCTTATTTTATCCCATTAAACGTCAAAACAGATGGAAATGGGAAAGAATTTATGAGGACAATGTAAAAATGTCCTGGAATGGTCACGGTGTTCTTTCCGTTTTCTTTTCCTGTTTTTGATGCCACTTTTGTTTTGCCAGAAAAGAAGGACATTGACTCACTATACAAAGTTGTTTTGACTCTATAAAGTATTTCATACTTTATTTCAGTCTTTGCTGAGCTCAAAGCCAGTAACGGTTTTGAGACTGGGTCAAATGTCTGAGATTTAAATGAGACTCTGCTGCTCTGAGAACATTTGGAAGGAGAAAGGCACATTTTTGCGGCATAAAGTCAGACTCCAAAGCCAGGTCCTGGCTTACACACACACACACACACACACACACACACACACACACACACACACACACACACACGCATACACACATGCACACACATGCATGCACACACAACTTTGAGATAATGTGATTTTCCAATAAAACCTATTGGGGCTCCTTTATAAAGCTGGTTCTTTACTCCTGTTACTGTTAGTTGCTCGTCTTTTGTTTGCCTTTAGGATAAAACAGATTTATGTTAATAGTTGACCAACAGTAATATTCCTTTACATGTTGTAAACCAAATGAATCTGGTTATGTGCCTCAAAATGTTAACTTCTTGTCTTTGAACAACAGCCAGGGGGCACATTTTAGTACTACTATAAAAGCTGAATTTCTGGAATGGAACAAATAAAAATCCTTTTGTTTCTTTACAGAGAGTTTGCCTTTGGTTTTTCTTGCATATGCCCCCTAGCGTCTGATATGTATCTGGAATGTAGTTTTCGATTTTCAGAAAGTCGTATTGCAGAATTAAAAATGAAATGTGGTGCAACGTTGTGGGCGTGAAAAAAAATAATCGATTTGATTTAGTTTCATTCTTATTTATTTATTTATTTATGTATTTATTTTACAATAACATTGTCACAAATCAACTTTACAGAAAAACAGAAATGATGTCTTCTCATCCATACCAAATAATCACAGGTCACTTAGGTCAGAAGGATTTATTATTGGAAGGCCATGAGAAACCAGCGATTGAGCGCTGCATCCTTGGTCCTTGTGGTTTGTCCTTGGCTGAGAGAAACCAGACGAAAGTTTGGAGAGCACTGATTAAGTTACTCTAACTACCAATTAGGTGGTGGCCACACGTCTGTGCTGTTTAGGAGGTAAAACAAAGGCTTGTGGTAGGTTTCAAGTGAATTTTATGGATCATTGAAGGAGGGAAAAGCCCTCACTGCTCCAGCCAAGGTGTCCACGTCAAGAGTTGGTGAAAGTGAGATCTTTTGTTAAACTCACACGCATGCATTAATGGACAAAAGTTACCATTCACAGGATCTACCCTTTTATCCCAGTTTGCCGTATTTTCAAATATTTGGGTAAATTTTTGGGTTAAGCAGCTGATCACAACAATTTCAAAGTCGACGTGTGGTCTATTTGCCTGACAGCAAGTACCCTGTGCTCTGGAATAAAAAGTCCAGGGGGTGGAATTACTGATTCTTCATACCAAGCATAGTAGGACCTAATCAAACTCCTTTGACCTATCAGTTTTTTTAAGATCGCCCACTTATTATTCATCTTGATATAGTTCTCTTTCAAAACTCTGTACTTTGTAAATTTCGCTAAAATACTTGCTACCTCTCTGTAGTGTATTTGATAGCAACCAATGATTTAAACCAATGATTTATTGACTTCCTAGATGTGTAAAATTTGTGGGGCAGCAGTTCATTTAGCGTTCACAGTTAATTATTGGGGCTGGAATCTATTCCCACTGACGTGCTCTATAGACTTTAAGTTCCATGAAGGATCCATAGTATCTTCCAGCATTAGCATAAGCACACAACACACTTGGCCATTAATCTGATTCTGATTCTGAAATTTTTAATGTTGTCCTACCCAACCAAAATCTCTAATCAGTTGACAATCGTCTTCAAGCCTTTTTGGGAATCTTCTTGAAGGACCTTCATTTGGTTATTCAGAACCATATAGTTCCTTATATAATATTCTGCTTCATTTTCTGTTCTGATGCATTTCAGTATAATGTCTTATACTTCAATGTTTCTGTCATGAATGTAACTATGGAGATGTTTCATCTTCCAAAATAAACAGTATTGTAGTTTAAACAAAGCCTTACATGCATCTGGAGCAGGGCGGAAAAGAACTCTTAAGGATTTGGAGAATGGTGAGGGGAAAAAAGAATAATGGTGTTTGTGTTCATGACAGAAAAAATTATGCAGCTTTCATTAAGATTTTGTATATATTTTGTGGCCTCTATTGCAAGAAGACCGAGGAAACTTTCTGTTTGCATGATTGGCTTTTTTTTTTTCTTTTTTGAGTTCATCCAGCTGTTAAAATTATATCCATGCAGCAACAATATGTTACAATCTTGGATCACTGACCATAAATACCACAACGGGTTGAACATTAACCCTTTTAACACTACATTAGAGCCTTTGAGCCTTCATACTACAAATCATCCATCAGACTGTGTTCGGAGTTCTAACTATTAACTTAAAGCCTTTAAAGCATTTAATATTTTTTATTAAATGTAATGTTTGTTTTTTAATGTGAGGTTATTTTTTGGCTGTGTGC
This sequence comes from Silurus meridionalis, assembly GCF_014805685.1. NCBI lineage: Eukaryota > Metazoa > Chordata > Actinopteri > Siluriformes > Siluridae > Silurus > Silurus meridionalis. Next base: position 3,326,653 of record NC_060894.1, on the reverse strand, counting down.
GCACTTTGTACCCTTTACATCATTTATGAGCATAGATTAATAATGTAACTAGTGAAGGTTTATTTTAAAAAGTATGAATCATTTATTGTTTCTGTGAAATCATTTTAATCAGTTTTTTTATACAACAGATCACATATGTCCAGAATAATTTTTATTTCATGGTAATCACTGATGCATACAAGATCTGATATATTGTTTTGTCTTTAATTAAATTAGCCTTGCCTGTGGAGTAAGTGAAAAATGTCAACAGTAACTAATTTAATGTAATTAATTATTAATAATAGCTTGTTTTCTGTAATTTGGGTAAACATGCTAGTCTGGCAGATAGAATCTTTAATGTAATAATCATTTATAGGTTTAGCTTTGTTTATTTAGATGCTAGTTTAAAGATTACCTTGTTTAATGTAGTGCTAGTTTATAGGCTAGCTTGTTTACTTTAGTGCTAGTTTGGAGGTTAGCTTGTTTACAGGAATGATGTGTGTGGGCTGAAACTGGGGATGTTTCCAAGTGATGGCTTGCACTATGATTACGCAGTTTATCAATCTATAATTCAGTAAAAAGTCACACATTTTCCTTTTTTTTTTTTTTCGCAAATGTTGGATCGGCTCAATACCATGAAAGATATTTTAGTTATATCTTGAACTGGAGTATCATTAACTACATGTCCTCCTACAAGTCCAAACAGCAAAGTCACCAGTTTTCAAATGAAGTCTAAAGAGTCTCTTCCTGAAATACTTAAATTAATACTTTCCAGTGAAAAAAAAAAAACTCTTTGCTATTCTAACTATATTCCCTTCAAAGTTTTTTGACTGATGGTATGAGTGGTCTGTGACCTAATGAACTCATATCAATAATAGAGACTTCAATGCACTTCTGTAAGTCACTCTGAATAGTGTCTGTCTAGTGCCATACATTTCCATGTAAATGTACACAAATTTGCTATAATAAACTGAAGGACAAATCATTATTGTTATGTGATCAATCACATCTACAGAATTTGACCCAAGGTTTGTGAACACCTCTCTTCACAATTCAGTTCTTTACGTGTTTGAGGTTCATCTATTCCAAACAGGTGCATGTAATCAAACTTAATCTCCAAAGCAACAAACAAACAAGGCACTGTACATGAGTTTGTGAAATTTCCGCCCTGCTTGGTCTGCCCCGGTCAGCTGTAAGTGCTATTAGTGTGAAATGGGAATGAAGCAGCAAGAAAGCTCAGCCATGAAGCAACCGTCCATGTAAACTAACAAAGTGATTGCTCTAGTGCATAGCACATAAAAATCATTTATCTTCTATTTCATCACTCATTTCTGAGTTCCAAACTGCCTCTGTAAGCAACATCAGAACAAAGCTGTGTATCATGAGCTTCATGAATGGGGTTTCCATGGCTGATCAGCTGTGCACAAGCCTAAGATCATTACACGTGATGCCAAGAATCGGCTGGAATATGTGAAGGAGTGCATTCTGGAGCAGTGGACACATGTTCTCCACGTGGACTTATGAATCATGCCTTACTACCTTGCAGTCTGATTTATGAATCTGGGTGTAGTGGATACCAGGGGAGCACTATCTACTGGAAAGCTTAGTGCCAACAGCAAATTTTGGTGGAGGAGGGTGATGATCTGGGGCTGTTTTTCAGGGTTTGGACTCGGACGCTAGTTTCAATGAAGAGTTTATGTTAATGCAATAGCACATGAAGACATTTTAAACAACTTTCCAGCATGACCCTGTTTCATGCACAAACCAAGTTCCATACAGACAGAGTTTGATATGTTTGGTGTGAAGGTACTTTAAAGTCCTGCACAAAACTCAGGTTTTAATCCCACTGTACACCGTTGAAATGAAATATTAGTTGATGGCACCCAACATCTGAATGGGAACAGATTCCCACCAAGATTCTCATAAAAACATTATAGCAGCAATGATGGGGTTTCTATATTCATGCCCCTGGTTTCAGAGTGGAATCAAGCTCATTTACTATAGAATTTGATGGTCATCTAGCTTTTCACAGAATTTTGCCCCTATAATGTACATCACACTACCATAAATGATGCCACATTGAGTAATTCTTGAACTGAACAAAGGTAGCTCAGTTCATAGCTCTGCGCCGGGATTTTTTTCTATAGTGTTTTTTTTTTAGGTCATGCAGCTCACGTTCACATTTGCAGGGGCTTGTCTAAGAACGTAATCAGAAACTTTTAGAGGGGGAAAAATTCAAAGAAAAAAATCAACTCCTCCTTCTGCTTTCACTTTGCGCATCAGTCTGGTAAAGCGCAGAGCAATAGGAGGCTGCACTAATTGTATTTTCCCATTATGATTTTTTATTTATTTTTCACTTATTAGGTTATAGGGAATATTATTTAACCTTTGGATGGTCCATTTTAAATAAACGGGCATCAGGTCTGGGGTTTTTTTCCAATATAATTTGGCGTCTGTAGTCGGGAATCTCCTGGACAAAATGCGCGCACGGCGACTCGACGCGGTGTTTTACGCGTGCGCGCACCTGTGTGTACTAAGCTGCGTGCTCCAGGGCGCACGGTGCCAGCGGGACGCAGCGCCACTCAGGCGGACCATCCAGTGGCAGCACGACGGCAGACTCTTCAGCATCCTGAGTCAGGGCGCGCAGTACGTGCCTCCGGTAAGAAGAAGCGGAAACCGAGATGTAGAGCAGCAGCAGCAGCAGCAGCAGCAGGATGAGCAGCGCAGACAGCAGCCTCCGGCCAGACCCTTGACCGTGATCAGCAGCGTCGATGCGAGACACAGCGAGCCTTCGCACTCGCACGCATCACGCTTGTTGCCCCTGATACGCGCCGGTGCGCCGCGCGGTCGCCGGAACGACACCGAGCGCGCGGCCCCGAGGCCCGTTCCGTCTCCGGCGCCTCAGAGGGCCCGTGAGGATGGAATGGTCGGAGACGATCCTTACAATCCGTACAAGTACAGCGAACAGGAGAACCCGTACTACAACTACTACGACGCGTACGAAAGACCGAGACCGAGACAGAGACCCGGATACGGAACGAGTTACTTTCAGCACGGTAAGGACTTTCTCTGGTACTGTGTACTCTGTTATATATATAAAGAAAGAATACAAAAGTCTAAAGAAATAACATAACAAAGACAGACAGACTCCCGCCCCATTCCCCCGTTAACTACCACTTATCCATAAGACCTCATCTTATAATGTAATCTTATACTCATATCTTGTCAGCTTTTTGATTTAGTCTGTAATCATCTAACAGGGTCAAGTGAATGTAGTGTGAATTAAAAAGGCTTTAATGTGTTTATACCATAAGAGCACCCTCCTAACTTCCAGTCTAATACTACACCTTTTTATATATAAATCCACACTAACGGTTGGAAAAAGATAAACTTAAGGTGACAAGTGCCAAGGAAAGTTACCTTAAGGTATTTCTAAGTACTCCTGAGAGGAGACCAAAGGACTGGATAACATTCTGATTGGACTATAATTTATCTGATCATCACTATACTGGGCTGAATGAAAAATTCATTGGCAAAGCACAAGACCATTTATATGTGTACAGAAATGTAACAACACTACTAACAATTACATTTTCACTAGTCTGCAAAGTGTAAAACATTTGCAATGTAGCAGTATAAAATCTATTGTAAATAATGTAAATAAATTTCAATGGGAGCATACTATGTATGTATGTATGTATGTATGTATGTATGTACACAGAATTGGGAGTGAAAGTGCATACTTTGTACAGAAGTACTGTACATTACGAATATTTGGCCCTAATTTATTTAGTTCCTCGAGCTCTGTGCATCGACCATCTTGAAAAATTCAAACTGCACCCGGTTCTAACTGCCCCACCTCTTCCGCTTTTGCAGATCGGCCAGTGTAATTTTACATATCATTGAGTTTTCCAGTGTAAAAAAACCCAGTTAAATGACATGATTTGACCCAAATAGGAAGTTCCTACTAAATAAATTTCAATCATTGCAAACAATTACATTCAGTCTCTTATTTATATACACAAAAGCATGCATACAAATGCATTAGGTAGCATTTAACAGCAATGTTTGCTTTTATGTTTAGAGAATACAAAGGTACACACATTGTTCACTCTAGTAGCAGTACAAATTCTCATGTTTTTAAAGTTGAAGTTCTGACTACACTTTTTTACTCAAGTTAATGTAAAGAAGTTTGGGCTCTGACACGTACTTAAGTAAAAAGTAGCCTTTACAACTACCTGTTTAAATGTAATTGGACATAATATTAACATAAAAGAATTACAGAGAATAGATGATGATCAGGTGATCAGGAATGTTTACCTTCTTCCTTGTTGTTAGCTTTGCAGTTTAGCCCATGTTTGTGATGCATGGATAGCCGGTAAATGATACACCAGTGGTAGATTGAAAAAGCCGTGCAAGGACAAGAAATAGTTTGATTGGCTGAAAATTAGAAGATGAGAAGAAAAAATATTGATTGTGTCACCAAATAGATTGTGTCGCTAACTCTTGTTGTTGGGATAAGATGTTGACGTGTTCCACAGGTTTGCCTGACCTCGTGCCAGATCCATACTACATTCAGTCCTCCATCTATGCGCAAAGGGTGCCTATGTACAACCTCCGATGTGCTGCAGAGGAAAACTGCCTTGCCAGGTATTGCACAAAGAAACTAACATGAAACCTTTGAGAAATGAGTTTGCCTGTAAACAGCTATTAAATAGTCACAACGGTATCATATCACATAAGGGGTCTCGACTTGCATTATATTCTTCAATACACCAAGTGAAGCATAATCAAGAATATAAAGTCAAGTCAGCTTCATGCAGTACTGTGAGCTAGATAATATTGGAGTAAAAACATTAATTTCATTTCATTGTTTTTAAAAGATTAGCACTAATTATTTGTCAAAAAAGTAAAATGTTAAAGATAAAAAATAAAAAAACCCTCTACTTTATACCAAGACTTTCCTGTACTAGCTATCTACATAAACAGCTAAGCACTCAGTGTTTCTAATTCATTTTATCTCTGGTGAATGGTACACCTGAGAGTTCCTTATGATTAACACAAAAGTGTTAGCTAGTTAGCTAGCAAATGATAGTGCTTGGTTTGACTGTTGCTAGTGTAATATTTAGCTTTGTATAATGTTTCTATGAGGAAAAATGCGTTAGAAAGTATATTAAGCAACTAATTAAAAGATTAGTAAACTGACATTCTGACTGATAACGGCTTTCTGGATGAATCACCATCATCTTCACAAATTCAAGCTAGTTCTGTGAAAAGAGGGAGGAAAAAGTAAACTCTTGCGATAGACAGGGCAGAATTTCCCTCCAAGACATGAAAAAAACCATTAGCTGACTGTGCAAGTCATCACTGATGCATACTGAAGCTGTCTAATCTCAAAGAAAGACAGAAATAAAATAGCAACGGTATTAGTTTTCCCACAACTTCTCTGCATTAAGACACTTTCCAGGAGTGGTTTGAAGTAGAGACCTGCGGCGCAGGAAAGATTCAAGATTGTGTGGCGGTTGCGGGAGAATAAAATCTTTCGCATGACTTCCACAAAATGGTCTTTAAAATCTAAAAAAAGAATAAATTACTAAAAACAACTGAACTGTTTTGTATCTACTGCACAAAAGCAACAATGGCAACTACTATGAAATAAAACTGACAGGGTCGGAATGTTCGGTAGACTACTAGAGCACACCGAGGCCCAATGTCTGAAGAGCAAGACAGAGGAGAATCTCTGAGTGCTACAGATATTACTTCATTATTAAAGAAAGGAACATACAACACAACAAAACCTTAGCCTTTGTTTTAATAAGATATCGTTTCAGTTGATGTTCTACATTCTGATAAGTTCCTTGTTCATGTCTATGGGAGAAAATTATATATGTTTTTGCTGGAGCATGCAGGAGCGGGACGTGTAAGTCTCTAGTATGAAGTCTCTGAGAACTTGAGTGATGTCTGATGCACGGTGTTTGGTGTCCTGTTTGTGACGAGCAGCTCAGCGTACAGGTCAAGCGTGAGAGATTACGATACCCGGATGCTGCTGCGGTTCCCACAGCGTGTCAAGAACCAGGGCACGTCCGACTTCTTGCCGAGCCGGCCACGCTATTCCTGGGAGTGGCACAGCTGCCATCAGTAAGTTTCTCTCTGCCTGTTTCTCAGAAGAACTGTGTGTATGTATTTAGTTGTGATTACTCGTCTGTTTTTTCTGGCACTGTTCCAAAGTCACTTTTATGACTGATAATTGTAATTTTCTGGAACCTAGATGACCTCATGAAAAAAACTTATAATAGAAATAATTTACTGTGTGTCCTTTGTGAACATACCTCACTCTATAGAACTAAAAACTGTGTTTTATATTGTGCATGAAACAACCGGTGATCAGTTATAATTAGAGAAGTTCCAGCCAATTTCATAGATAGAATATTACACTAAATTACACATCACACTGATCTCGATGGTGATCCTCCTGTAGTTGCTAAATACACCTGAATCTGTTTCTCAGCTCTTAATGGACCTCAAACAACACTTAATTAAGTCTGGCACTCTGAGACTAGCTCATAGATAAAAGCTACATGTTTGTCATAGTTATTATTATAGCCGTGTGCAAGTAATGCAGGGTTATCATTTAGTCTCTTGAACCAGACTTTTGGCTTTTCCCTAGAGCTTCTAATATGTCTTATCAGCAAAAGTGGCCAAAAACAGCCTCGTTTCACAGGAAAATTGATACGTTTATGTTTGAGTTATGTTTGTTTTATTGGCAAAAAGCCAATATTTCTCATTTTATCAAACCTGACTATGAAAAGTGTCAATCAGATTTTATTTACCTGTAAGTAACTAAGTGCAAAAAGCAAATCAGGTTCCCGATCCTGAAGTTTGTGGCCAGAAAAGTGCCAGATGCATGTGTGCTCTGGGCAAAGTGCCTACAACTGACACATCTCTCATTTGTAGATCTATTCTCTATCATACAGTGAGTAAACCCCTAACATTTCAGCAACCATTTTAGTATATCTTCTCAAGGGACAATACTATAGAAATAAAACTTATATATTTCAAAGTAGTCAGTGTGCAGCTTTTATAGCAGTACAGATTTTCTGTCCTCTGAAAATAACTCAGCATACAGCCTTTATTGTCAAAATAACTGGCAACAAGCTGGAGTAAACTGTAAGTGATAGCAGGTGTATGTCACCTAAACATGCAAAGCCACATGTCCTATTCATGTTCATGGTTGTGTTTGCTTGACAGGACCACACGAAGTTGTGTATCTTGTATTAGAGCAGTTAAAATTTGGTGCCTCAAGAGCCTCTTCTAAATCTGGCTCACAAGAAAGAAAACAAACTGTCTGCTGAGGACAATCTGTTCAAGAACATGAATTACTGGAACCATGTTTTGTCTAATGAGACTAAGATGAACTTATTTGGCTCAGATGGTGTCCAGCATGTGTGGCGGCACCCTGGTGAATACAAAGTGTGTCTTGCCTACAGTTAAGCATGGTGGTGGTAGCATCATGGTCTGGGGCTACATAAGTGCTCCTGGTTCTGGGGAGCTGCTGTTTACTGAGAAAAATATGGACCGAACGGCAGTTTTCCAACATAATAACGACCCAAACACACCACCAACATGACAACTGCTTTGCTGAGGAAGCTCATGGTGAAGATGATCAAGTGGCCAAGTATGTCTCCATACCTGAACCCTATTGAGCACCTGTGGGGCTCAAGCGGAAGGTGGAGAAGCACCATGTGTCTAACATCCAGCAGCTCCCTGATTTCATAATGGAGGAGGGAAAGAGGATCCAACAACCTGTACAGCTCTGGTGAATTCCATGTCCAGAAGGATTAAGGCAGTAATAGATAACAGTGGTGCTCATAGAAAATCTTGACACTTTGGACATAGTTTTGACAAGTTTACTTAGGGTGTACTCACCTTTGTTGCCAGTTATTAAGACAATAATAGCTGAATTTTTAAAGCAAAGTAAATTTATACTGCTGTACAAGCTGCACATTGACTAAAATGTATCCAAGTTAAATTTTTATAGTATTGTCCCTTGGGAAGATATATTAAAATGGTTGCCTGAATGTAAGTTTTTTTTGTTTGTGTGATACAGTAGTTATAAATAGTTGTCTGTAGAATTTTGTGGTCTCCAAAGCCGTGGAAAAAAATGATGTTTCACATAGGCTCACGTTAAATAGCAATAGCTCCATGTTGCCATAATGATATGATATAAAGTCAGACTTTATAGAGCTTTTTTTTCAGAGCTTTCTGAATATTCTCAAGCAAACTCTTTCCAATACTTTGAGCAGCTTTTAGATCCTCCCTCATTGTGATAATTCCCAATTCAATTTAACATTACAAAGTCCCATTCAGATCATATATAGAGGCTGAGAGAAGATCAGGACAAAACCTCTTTACTTATAATATTTAGTTATTTACTTGGCCTAGAATAGACTGACACTTTAATGCTCCTTTGAGAGAAGCTGTATTGTTACAGCTGCTAGACAGCCCAGTTTGTGAAGGAAGAACATTTGGCAGAAATATTTGTATATAAAAAAAAATTCAAAGAGTGCAGTAAAAGCAGATCTGAGCAGGTGAGGTTTTTTCCTCAGAGGCTCCTGCTGTTGTTCTCTGGAAATAGTTACAGAATATATACCCTTCTTTCGTGATGTGAAAAAAGAAAATCAAGTTCAATTATGTCAGATAGTTTTCCATCTTAAAAATGCAAGCAAAAAAATTTAAATGTACAATATTATACAGCACTGTTGCATAATTTAAAATAGGCCATGTGACACTGTTTAGAATGAACCAATCCCATTCAAACATGAAGTAATTATCATACATTTGTCAAAAAATGGATGAGACAGAAAAAGAAATTAAGAAATTAAGATCCTCTTTTTCTGTGGGATTCTGTCTTTGTACAGTACATTTGTAGCATAGAAATGATGAAGGGGTTAATTTTTTAGTCTGATTCCTCTCAAAGATTCTTCCTTGTGCCACCTCAGTGAGTTTTACTTTATTACTGTTACATCTGGTTTGCTCATTAGGAATCATTCATATTAATAAATAATGATATTTAATACGTTCAATTTTAATTTATATGTGGACATCAGTAAAGCTGCTTTGTGACAGTGTTTATTTTTAAATAAATCTTAATCTGTAAAATTGAATTGACTGGATTTTTTTGATGTGACTGCCGACGCTATTGTCCTTGTTAAATGCGCATTGGAATGCAGTGATAATGAGCATCAGCAAGCTGGAAAAATAGGGCCTAGCTTTTGGCAAAATATACATACAAAATATATGATCTGATGAGATTGTTGATCATCCCAAAGCACAATAGCTACAGTATGTTGAAGCATGGTGGTGGCAGCATCATGCTATGAGGCTGCCTTTATTCATCTGGTAGTCAGAATTAAGAGAAACAGGGAATCAATCTACCTGGATTTTGTGTCCACTTGGGTGAATTTATTTCAACTCGCTTCATGGTCATATCCGTAAATCGGAGTAAGGTGCAGATTAAATACAACAGACATTTTGTAGTCAGAGTAAAAAAAATAACAAGCTGTAAATTTGTATAACAAAATGATAAAAATGTTATTGGGTTAGCGTCTGCATAAGCTCATCTCACTCTGGTTGGATTTGGATGGTGCTGCTGGGAGTCGAATAAAAATGTGGTCTTGTCTAAAGGAAAACAGCGTGGAGATCTGCTCTGCATACTCAGCCATTCCAGGCACTTTAATGGCTTCTAGAGAATAGTTTTGTACTGATGTCATCTCGGTTTCACCACCATGTATGGGGTACATATGGCTGAGCTCCATTTAATACAACAGCCAGACACATACGGGCCATTTAGCATCGCAGTAAAATGTGTTTGCTCTGAACTGTGTTTGTTCTTCTCTTATTTAAGTCTCAGGTCTGTTTTAGTTCCGAAAGGCATACAGAATTGTTAGTCTCATTTAGGATACAGTTGCAGATACTGTTAGAAATAAACATAAACATAGCGTCAATGTGTATCGGGCAACCATTTTAGACAACTTAAAAATTTTCTTTTTTTTTTCTTTCTTTTTTTTTACAAATGCTTATTTTTGGTTCCAGTTTTTGTCCACACCGTGTTGATGAAAATGTAGCTTTTTGAAAACAAAAAGTTTTCTCTCCAAAGTGGATAAATTTGAAAATGCAGTTTTCGCACCACAGTGTAAAGTTGTTTTTTTTTAAACGATGACACATTTTATGTTTTGTTGTTTTCAGATGTTTCAGTGTGGATGAGCAACTTTTGGAAAACGATTAAAAGTGTGGACGGAGATTTATCCAGATTAGTGTAGACATAGCCAAAGTAGAGAGACTGTATTTGTCAGAAATGAAGCCAGGCAGTTCCATGGCAGCACCCAAAACACAGTCAAAGCACAATCCTTACATACCATCTTCTGCAACCTGTGTAACTCCCAGCTTTTTTTCACATTTTTATGGTCTCTTATTTTTGAAGGTGTTATGTGATTTATTTATGGTCCAAACTGTGGCCTGGCCATGACCTTTAGCATGTGAGCCACCTCAAGTCCTGACCATATGTACTTCTGACACATTTATTACCCTTGACCACCTCCCCAGAAGTTAAGAGCAAGTGCAAAAACTTAAGAGCAGGTGCATTTTGCTCACTGATGCTTTGTGTGAATTTACCAATTTGTAATATGTGATAGAAACATGTAATAATGGCAAAGGTTAAAAGTTAAAAAGCACCCTAAAGATAATAGAGTTTGTCTTTGCACAAAAATCCTTGATTTAATGTGAAATTGCTGAGCAGGTATTTAAAGAACTGTTAGCTACAATGCAAAACTACTAACCAAACATATTTTTGCGTTAAATGTGCCTGAAATAGTTTTCCTTTCTAATATTTACTTTAACTCTTGGTTCTTGGAAAAATACAAAAAAATGCCATTAGAGGTATAAAGGAATATTGCAATTGTTTAGAATACCTACAGTTCTGTCAGTGTTTTAAGAATGTACAGCTTGAGCAATTTTTCAAAATGAAAGAAAGCTATTTTTACAGCAATGTATACTTTGATTTTTTCCACATGTTCGAACCGAAAAATGCCTTCAGTGTGAAGATCTGTGCGCTAGCACTGACCCCTACATATCCCTATGCCTTTCTCCCCGAAGGGACCCTCAACCTCATTTTCAGCGTTTTATTTGGAGAAAAAATTTCAGGAATCTTTAGTTAACATCGTGTCATTCAAGTAGAATAAGCAAAGAGGAGCCTGACCGCAGAGCTCCCGGTTTACATTTACATTTAATTGCTGCACTGATGCATTTTTTATGCGAAGCAGCTTACAGTGGAGACAGGATACAAATGTGCAGATGAGAGAGGAGGGTCTTGTTCAAGCTTGGCTACAACCTTCTAAACGGCTTCAACTTTCTTCTGAGTTGCCCTTATGGTGCATTTCACATCTGAATCTTTTTCATTATTATGTGTCCTTAATTTTAAAAGAAATAAATGTGTCAATAGTCAAGATTTTAAGTGGTGCCCAGGACAGAAGGTCATAAAAAGGCCATAACTGAATCACGTCACTTTAATAAAGAAAGAGAGATGGATGGGCTCTGCCACCGTTTTTTTATGTCATTGGAAAGAACCTGAGCATTTGAAGAAAATGGTGGCAGATAAGCGAATGATTGTACAATAAAACAGAGGGTTGTTACACAAATGGCAGAAAGGAATATAAAGATTGTGTGTTGACTGTGTTTTTGCATACTCTACGTACGTATGTAGACTACCACACATTACACATTATTTAAACCAGTGGTCCCCAATTGGCCCCGGGCCGCACAGAAAGAATACATAACTTACATTATTTCTGTTTTATTTATTTTCTGATTCTAAACAATGTTTTATTTTGGAAAATTACCGGATTCTATCAATTCATGTTCTCACCTGCTCTCAGGATCTTCAAGAGCTTCTCATTTAAACTCAGTCAATTTCTTTTACATTTACGATGCTCCTGCTTACACCAGGATCTTCAATTTTGTCCCCAGATGACCGGTGTGGTTGCAGGCTTTTATTCCAGTCAACCCAGAAGCACACTGGATGGTTGGATTGGAGACTAAGACAAACTGATTAAACCACTGGAATCAGGAGTGACTCCTGATTGGTCGGAATGAAAGCCCACAGCCACATGGTTCTTTGGGATAAGAATAAAGACTCCTGTGTTAGACATTGAATCATCACTACGTCTTTTTTTGGTACTTGATTTGGTGATTAGCAGATTACCATCTATTTTATTAATGTATAAATTATGTTATTATATAAATATATAAATAATGTACTTTATTCCTGTACTGTGACCACAGAGTTGGAGGCAAACTACTGTATCTTTGGATGTGGTAGCATTTTCCTTTCACTTGAACTAGGAGACCCAAACCTGTTCCACCATGACAATACATATGTGCACAAAGCAATATATCTTTGAAGATATGGGATGGAATGGTATATTTCCTGAGTGCCCTGCTATAGAGCTCTGTCCCCACCCCTCAATGAACACCTTTGGGATGAATGTGAATGCTGATGGCACCCCAGGCCTCCTCATCTCACCTACATCAGTACCAGATTGTATTAATTCCCTTTTGGTTGAATGAGCACAATCCTCCAAAATCACACTTACTATCTAGTGGGTCATCTTCCCAGAAGAGTGGTGGTTATTATTACAGCAAAAGGAGTCTAAATGTGGAATCAGATGTTTAAAAAGCACATCATTAAAATATTGATGTACAATCAATATAATAATTTGTACAATTTCTATATAATCAGTTTTTCACATACTGAGGTGTTGACTGAGTCATATTTGTATCCACAGGCACTATCACAGCATGGACGAATTCAGCCATTATGACCTGCTTGACGCCAGCTCTCAATCCCGTGTGGCCGAGGGACACAAGGCCAGCTTTTGCCTGGAGGACACGTCCTGCGATTACGGCTACTACAGACGCTTTGCATGCACTGCACACACACAGGTGACGCAGCTCCACCTTGGCTGCTCCTGTTGTTAATTCATGCTAAATTAAGCAGGAGTCAACATGAGTGAACTTATGTTGAAATTTAGTTTGTAACACGATAAGCTTTTTTTTTTATTATTATTATTATTATTACCTTCAGTAGAGAAAAAAAAAGTAAAATTAAGGCTTATGAGGGAATTAATGTTTAAGATGCCAACGATAACGGGAACAAACTTGTTTCACAGATTTTTCCCAACGTTAAATGCAAATATAGATGGGTAAAAACTTCATCAAGAAAATTATTGGCAAATTGCATATATGGAATATACTTCTCGTTGGTAACGGTTGATCTTATCAGCACAAGAGGTGCAAAAGCACATTTGCTAAGGGGCATGCAAGATCATGGTCGATCTCTGGTCAACGCAACTCAATGCAACATGTAAATAAGGACAAGTGCATGCTAATAGTGTTTGTGTGTGTGTTTATTGCTGCAGGGTCTGAGCCCAGGATGTTATGACACTTACAACGCCGACATCGACTGTCAGTGGATCGACATTACAGACGTGAAACCTGGGAATTACATCCTCAAGGTGTGTGACATGAACAAGACACCTGGTGTGTGTGTGTGTGTGTGTGTGTGTGTGTGTGTGTGTGTGTGTGTGTATATAATACATTTCTATCTATCTATCTATCTATCTATCTATCTATCTATCTATCTATCTATCTATCTATCTATCTATCTATCTATATATATATATATATATATATATATATATATATATATATATATATACTACTTGCATGCATACACATACATACATATGCCTTACCTCTGCATTACACACACACACACACACACACACACACACACACACACACTCACCTAAAAACTTGTTATTGTGCTTCAAATACTTGTTGCTGATTGGACAGGATGTGTGACAATCTCAAAGCACAAAAACAGTTACCTGGTTACCCGGTGGCTCCCCATCATTTGATCATGTTAGTGGCAAGCAAATGTGGCAGAATATCTTACCACATGAATCAATGAAAATTAATAGAAATGATTTCCTTTTAACAGTAATCATCAGGCATCTAATTTTCATGTGCTGTTTTGTTTCCACGTCTGGTGTGGTGATGTCATTAATCTGCTGTGTGTTTGTTTGAGTTTGGTAATATGTTTATGGCCCTCTGTATTAACATGTACAATTCAAACAATACACCATAACCATCGTTTTTAGTACTAAATGTTTTGGTTTGTTTTTCAGATCAGCGTTAACCCAAGTTATCAGGTTCAAGAGTCCGACTACAGCAACAACGTTGTGCGCTGTGACCTGCGCTACACCGGCAACTACGTCTATGCTTCAGGGTGCCAGTTGTCACAGTAAGTGTCGTCTTAATTTTAGACCCTTGTATTAGGTTTTCAGGGTTGTAAAGTATATCACAGACAGTTCTAACAGTTCAGGGATGCACTATACTCTTAAATACCAGTTTGGAATTAATTGGTAATACATTTAAATCATTAGTGAGGAATCAGGTAGGAGTTATTTATACGTATGATGGGGTCAGTATTGTGATTATCATGAGATATAACCTGTACAATTAAATATATTTCTAGCCTGGAAATAGCAATGACAAACTCAGATTTACAGCAGCTGAAGTTATAATTTATACTGTATACACCTATCAGGCATAACATTAAAAGCAAATAACACTGAGAAAGTCTCCATCATGGCACCTGTTAGTGGGTGGAATATATTAAGCAGCGAGTGAACATTTGTCCTCAAAATGTACGTGTTAGAAGCAGGGAAAAATGGGCAAGTGTAAGGATTTGAGCGAGTTTCACAAGTACCAAAATGTGATGACTAGACATCTGGGTCTGAGCATCCCCAAAACTGCAGATCTAGCTAGCTAACTAGCAGAAAACTGCTAGCTAGCTAGCTAGGTAGGGTAGGTAGGTGGTTCAGTTCCAGTTTAAAGACATTATAGTTTTTATTTTAAAAACAACAATTATTATGTATATACAAGCCTATATCCATTCAGTATTGTGTAACCTACAGTCAAATATGTCTAGAGATTATGATATACATTTTTATATCGTCCAACTCTTTTGCTTGGGTGAACAAGTAACCTAACACCGAGGTTGTAATTTTAGTATTTGCACAGGTTTGTGTTTTTGTGCATCTGATTTATTCCATGAAATGTTTAATTAGTCAAATTTGTACAAATGAAAAATTCAACAAAATTCTAAGATGTGTTAATGCTGATTTCATTTCCTGGACTACAGAGCAAGTCATTGATATATCTGTTAATGTCTTTGACGTCAGGGAAGGTGCGTCAGCTGCAATGCCACGCATTCAGATACTTTCCAGAGTTTCAGATTAGAGCAGCTAATCATATACCAATGCTCCAAAAAAAACATGCAATTCTTTCGAGAAAAATATATTATCCCATGTTTTTCAAAGTATTGTAATAATTATATCCAGTAGAATATTACAGTATATAGATTACTGCTGTTTTCTTATAGATATCAGACTATTTAGTAAAGATTATAGATTATATCTATATATTATAGCTTTTACATTATATATTTATATATTCCTCATTCTTTATTTACTCCCTATATGCTGTTATAATAACCTACAGTCTTCTGGGAAGATGTTCCACTTAATTTTGAAGTGTCTTTGTGTCTTTGATTTGGGCTCATTTATTCATAAAGTCAAAATCTGATGTAGGGTAAGGAGATGTGGTGCAATTAGCATTCCATTTCATTCAAATGTGTTCAATGGGGTTAAGTTTAGAGCTTTATAGCAGGAGATCTTATGTAAAACATATATTCATGGAGATGTCTGTGTACATGGGTATTGTTATGCTGGAACTGGTTTGGGTCTATTAGTTTAAATGAAGGGAAAATTTTATGCTTCTGCATCCCAAGACATTTTATACAATTGTGTGCCTCTAACTTTGTGATGGGACCTTTTCCTCAATGACACAATTTGGTCTTGTCGCTCAATCACTTAAATCACTTGCCCATTTTTCATTCTTCGAACACATAAACTTTAAGAAATTGACTGTTCACTTGATACTTTATACATATCCCACCATTTAATAGCTGCAATTTTGATAGGACAGCCAACGTTATTTATAAATAAACGTAATTTATTTATTTAAATTTGTCATTTAGTTTTAATGTAATGGCTGATCAGCATTTTTTTATTTTATTTCAGAACAACATATTCTTTTGCATGATGCATATCATTAAATAATTGATGTCATTCAGAATTTGTTTGGATTTATAATAAATATTACATTTAACCTTTAAAACATTTTTGTTAATTTTGAAGCATTTTCAAGTTGAAGTTTTGTGTTGAAAAAAAGAAAATCAGAAAAGGACTATAATGAAAGTCTCCGAGATATGACACTATGTGTGATTTGCTCTCTTTCAGGTATTAAAACATGTTCAGGGCGACTTCACAGATGGGGACTTCACCGAGGCGACCATAACGTTAGTCACCATAAAGAAAAGCGGTGGATTTCCACACTAAGTTTGAATACGATATTTCTGATTCAATAATCTTTTGAAACTTAGCGCATATTACAAGATGAAGCTTAGGTGCAGTTCTGTCTTTAATGTTTTTTTTCCCTTTTGGTTATTTTTTTTTTTATGAATTGAGATGTCACGTAAGACGACAGACATATTTTAATATAGATTATAAAATGTTTACAAATAAAAGTACCTTCCAGCTGAAGATTGAATGGCTGTGCAGTTTACTTACCATCAAGACCAAGTGTAACTCAGCTATACAGTGAAATAGATTAAAGGCTGAGTCTGTTCCACGCCAGACAACAGTCAGCTCTTCGCGGATGTCCAGGACTGTCCACTATATTTGTTTATTCTGAGAACTTATTTGACAAAAAAAGCTCATATTACTGCAAGACATTTATTACAGGAAAAAACGACTTGAATAAATCACTTTTCTTTCTTTGAATCAGGCTGAAACTTTTATTTGAATAGTTAGTTTCAACAGGAAATTACAGGTGTGAGCTGTGTGCATTTGAACAGCCAAATCCATGACTTATACTATTCATCTGGAATCCTGTCCATGTATTTATGTGTCCAAAAATGAAATAATGTTTTACTTGCCGGTTACAAAAATAATTGATGTCATTCAGAATTTGTTTGGATTTAAAACATTACACAGATTTTCCACTGACCACAAATCAGCTGTCATCCAAACTACAAGATTTGTGTATATACTTTGCTTCTATGATGGCAATGTATCTAACAGGTAATGTCTTACAAACACCAGCGAGATTCATCTAAATGCATACCGGAATCAACACACACACACACACACACACACACACACACACACACACACACACACACACGTATGCCTTAAATGATTCCGTTTGTTTGGGTGAAATGAATATGTTGTCTACAATGAATATGAAAATAAGAAAAATAAAGAAAAAACCCAATACAATTTTTTGAGTGGGTGTATAGATCAGGAAATCTAGTCTTTCCAGAACTGTTGATCATTATAAGAGCATTTGGCAATATAGTGTATTTAGACGCTAATAACAGTTACGCATTAGTTATAAATATGCTTTTTGTCACGTGTACTTTACAGCTTAGGAAAATTCTTCGGATATCCGAGTAACGTTAGGAATCTGGGGTCACCCATGATACATTGCTCCTGGAGGACAGAGGGTTAAGGGCCTAGCTCAAGGGCCCCAAGAGTGGCAGTTTGGCAATGCTGGGGATTGAACCACTAACCTTCTGATCATTAGCCAGGGGCCTTAAGCAAATATCACCCAAATTAGGATAAAGCATCAATGGCAGTGGTGGTTCAATAGTTAAGTCTTTGAGTTACTAATCAGAAGTTTGGGGTTTTAAATCCTAGGACTACATATTGGGCCCTTGAGAAAGGCCCCAAGCCCCTTCAGGGGCGCTGTATTAAATAAAGACACTTCTTCAGTGTAAAATTTCATTTATTAATTCATTCATATGCATTTTGATCAGCAACTCAGTTTCGTTATACGTATAAAAAATACAACGGATCTTATCAAGTGGTAAAAAAATAAAGATTTGCTTAGTTGCCTTAAATTATATTACAATAAAACGATTTCAAATCAGGCGGATTAATTCGCTACCTATTAAGGGTCCTCAATGCTGCGAACCCGCATGCGCGAAATGTTGTATCCTGCGCATCGGCTGCCCGCCTGTTTTCACTGAATCTGACAGCCAGCAAAAGGGTCAACTGGGGATCCCTTTTACGCTTGATTTTATTATTTGTTGAAACCGTTATATATATTTACACAAATCAAGGTTGTAGAATGCATCCCGTATCTGTGTCAATCCCGTCTTTCCGTTCAGAAGACAACGCCGCGGAGAAAGGCTACACGGTGGGTTATTATAAACCTGTTTACCCCGAATTTCGCGTTTCATTTTCTTTTGGAATAATAAATAAATTTAGATATATTTTTAAAAAATAAACACTTGATTATTAACTGAAATCGGTGAATAGACCAGTGCTTGTGCTGTGATTTGTGATTTTATTATGCGTTAAGTATCATTCCAGTTGAATTGAGGCTGAAGCCCGTGCTGCGTTCATTAGCTCTACAATTTGCTTGTTCCATCAGGTTTTTAAGATCGAGGTGTTAACGAGCGGGCGGCAGCACACTGTGGAGAAGAGATACAGCGAGTTTCATGCTTTGCACAAAATGGTGAGCTTTTTTCTCCCCTAATTTTCTTTACTCAGACGGATATGTGTCGATCTGTACTTTTTTCTACTTGCCTTGTATTTTGGTTGTTTTCCGCTGAAACCACCTGCATGTGCAGCCTTCAAGGGCTCCCAAAGTTTAGTATCAAAACCAATCAATTGCAGGTGAAGCGTGGTTTATCTTTATTCCTTACTTTATTTTATTTTCCTAGTTTTCAGCACGCGATGAAAAATCCCTTGTACATGTATACAGTAATACTTTTCAATAAATGGCCATTCTGGTTCTGTATGCAGTGATTACACAACACTGTATGCAGTGTGCACAACAATACCTTTAGTGTTTAATTGAATAGTCTTTTTAATATGATAACGTTTCTGCTGCAAAGTTTAACGCCACATGAAATTGTTATTCAGGATTGCCAGTTTAAAATAATAGATTAATAAAATAAAAATAACTTCAAGTCACATTTTTCTTATTTGTCTCAATCTGTATATGAATCGGCACAATTTGTATTTTGCAGTTTCCAGAATAAATCTTTGTTATATCATTGAATTGAATGGAACTTTGCTGTGTTTTCCTCCAAAATTAGACCACTCACTTGGCATTGCAGTACATTTGTCCACCCGAAACTACACGTCGAATGTAATGGTGGGAAACTTCAAAACGAAGCATTTTTTTTTGTGCTTCAGAACAAGATCTGACTGTAAACTGGCTCAAAAACCATCTGTGGACTTAATTAGTTGTAGATTGAAAAAGCAAATAAAGCATTACAATTAAATTTAGTTTTCAAGTTGCTTGTTAGGCTCTATTGTATACTCAGGGCCACGATCACTTGTAAGGTTCAATGTGTTCGAGCTGGAAGATCAACTTCAACCGTGAACAACACAGTGTGCTCTAAATAAACACACACAAAGGGTTGGATGGGATTTTGGGCTCCCAGGGTTGCACGGTGTGTTTCAGCCAAAAGCTGGAAATTAATAGCAATAACAGAATTGAACTTTAATCACTGTATATTTCTCTCTTTGAGTCACAGTGAAGTAGACGTAGCCTCCCACATGCCACATCAATTTCCTCTCAGAACTAGAGATTTCTACAGCACAATCATATTCTTTAAAGCAGCTCTAAATCACATGACCTGAAGGCTGGACTGCCACAAATACATGTTTCTTAAATTACAGCGGCTCTTTTGTATCGTCTCAGACGGAGAGATAAGCACCGATTTATACCGATTAAGGTTTTTAGTGTGTTTTGTTGTTGTTTTGGGTTAAGCTTAATCTCCTAAACTGTTTCTCGCACGAGTATGAGCCATGAAGAATGATAACTGGGTGTGTGTATAATTATCAGCGAGGGTGTGTGAGTAATGTGCTAAACTGTGACTTGCTCTTTCACGCATGGGCTCTACTTTCACAGATAAAGTTACTAAAACTGGCATGAATTTGTTCCTCTGCTAATGCTCATGATGATAAATATATCACTGCGGTACTACGTAACCGGCTGAGTTTGTTCTCTTCGTGTTTGCTTCCTTAAAGCTAAAGAAGATAATTAAACCTCCTGAGCTTCCTTCAAAGCATGTAAGGAACTGGATCCCCAAAGTTCTGGAGCAGAGACGACATGGGCTTGAGCTTTACCTACAGGTATGGTTTTGACGTTTTAGAGATATAAGGCTGAGAGCATATTTTTCTGACATATTTTCATGTTAATATTGCAACTAAGATGGGTTTGATGAACTGTTCACTGGCTCTCCCAAGGTTATGCAAAATCCTCTTTATATCATTGTCAATTAAATATGACTTTAATTCACACACCTCTATAATAGAGGTTAAACGATGAATCGGTTTTGATGATTAATCAGCACCGCAAATTGATTCTTAGAACAATCGGCTATCAGCAAACATCCATACCGATTTGGGGTTCTGGTCTGCTGTCATTACGAGAGCGGCCTCTAGAGGGAAATCACTGACACCGTGTTCTGTTTGTTTTTACATGCTGCACTGAGAGTAGAGGTCGACCGATATGGGCTTTTATGGGTAACATGTCTTGAAAAGTAATGCAGATGTATGCAGTATAAAATAATAAGCTAATCTAGCATTAGGTGGCGTAATAAATATATTTTAAATCATTAGAATCTCCACATAATAATGTTAGTCACTCTGGCTCATTTTATTTTCTATTATAGATCCCTATTAAAGAAATAAAAAATTATGTGGCTCCTTACAGAAAAAAGTTTGCTGACGCTGTTGTATATCATCAGCTCGTATGTGAAAAAACTTTAATCTTAGAGAACCGACGCTTGTCAAGAAACCTTAGCTGACCTGCCATGACTCGGTATAACCTGTGCTGCTGGTGCCCCTAAAGGCCAAACTAATTTAATGTGCCTTAGAATAGATTCTCCTATAACCAGAGCTCTTTCAGGTTTCTCACTGGGTGTTTCACTGAGAAGAGCAAATCTGTTTGACACTTGAAGCCGAGAGGAATAGTGCTCCTGTGGGCAAATCTTAGTGTTAGCTTTGGCTTTGCGAGTATGCTGCAAAATCGTGAACCTTGTCACCAACTCGCCCCGCTACGAGGGCATGAATGCCGGAGTCGCAGGATTGCTAACTCCACCTAAGGCATCCAGACATTCCTCTGCAGAAACTGGACTGCTCTCACACTCGCTAAGCCTCTCTGAACTCTGGATGTGTGATAAAAGCTGACACAAACAAGAAACTTGCAGCCAATGAATCAAAAACAAGAAGCTACTTCACAACCGATAATCATTTGTGCATTCGGTTTAGACGATCCTACATTGGCTTCAGTAGAACCTGTCTTAGATCATAAGGAACAGCCCTTGATTGCGACAATTGAGACATTTCTTAATTCTGAGTCTTCTGTGATGACCATGTAGATGTTTCTTTTTTTTTTTTTTTCTTTTTCTTTAAACAGACCATAATCATGGAGAACGAGGTCCTTCCTAAAATATACTTGGATTTCCTCAACATCCGCCACCTCCCGTCCCTACCAAAGGCCGAGAGTTGTGGGTAAGCAGTGTGTCAATTTTAGAAATGAAGACTGAGCCTGTGGCCAGTGTGACTCAAGCTTTGTTTGTTTTTGTTTTTTTTTTATTTCATCGGGTTCTTCTTTTGCTTTCAGGTCGTTTGAAACTGAATCCGAGGACTCATGGTATGGCTGTAATTTTATTTTGGGTGAAAAATAAGTCAATAAGATCATTTTAACAGACAAACCGATCAGATTTTTTTTAAAAATTGAAAGTGTATGAATCCTTGGGGGGGGGAAATCAGAGTGTGTGGGGGTGTGAGGGTTGGTTGGGGTTTATCTGGAAATGTGCGTGTGCCCATAATTGCAAAGTCAACAGTATTAATGTTACATTTCTCAGACAGAAAGAGAAATTTTGCAAGGAGTCTTGCATAACCGGGCTTCATCTCAGTTGTTCCTTCCTTCCTCATATCATTTTTCTCTGTTTTCCCCTCTAACTGCAGTAAACTGACACATCAGCCAGCACTGCTCTTCCTGAGGGACCCATATCTGCTTCCTGCCTCCAATGGTATGTATCTATATACATATTTAAAAGTCTGTTAGTTATGATGTGCATCATCCTTATTCTCATTTAAAATGATGATTCATAATTTAATTAAAAATTTATAAATAAGGTAGACTACATAAGTAGAGACAGTTTAAACGTGCAAAATAAAAATTTGTATGATGTTGCACATTGCGGGGAAATAGATAGTGTGAAGAGACACCCTTGTTCTATTAGGTGATAAAATGAAGACCATTTATTGTTTTTAACGTTCTCATTATGCCATTGTAAGTCAGGAGCTTGGTGGATAAGACTTCTGATCGGAAGATCGTGGGTTCCAATCCCAGCACCACCAAGCTGACACTGCGGGGCCCTAGAGCAAGGCCCTTAAACCTCAACTGCTCAGATAAATAATAAATATGATGATTGTAAGTTACTCTGGATAAGGGCTTTTGCCAAATGCCAATGTAATTCAGGATTCTGATTGGATGGAATGTCTGACTTACCACAGGTGTAGTTGTCAGTTTATGCACTGCTTTGAAGAAGAAGAAAAAAACCCATAGTAACATATTAATTTATTGTAAATTTCCTAATGACCTTTACTGAGCTGAATGGATAGTTCTGGGTGACATTTAACCACACAATTTCCTCCCTGCATACATTAATCACATGCACACAGCACACTTACTGCAGGGCTACTGAGGTCACACTGTGCATTCACTGTGTATTCCCTTAAAACATGCATCATTTCTTGAATCCTGTACACAAAATTATATCAGAAAAATGTCCATCTTAGCAAGTATTCACGTAAATTACATAAATTATATTATAATGAATCTGTATTATTTGTATGCATGTCTGCTTATGACCAAACAAACAATTCATGTTCGTATATGAAACGGTTTATATACATTTCTCCGAATTTCTTATTAATTCCTATAAATTCCTGGTAAGTTTTCAACTTGGTATATTTACAAAATTCTCCAGATGAAGTTTCCAAGAAAATGTTCCAGAGATTGCAACCCTACATTTAACTGCTTTAGTAAATGGCCATTTCAGTAAAGACACAACATGAATTTGGTGACCTGGAGGAAAACTTAATGAAAAATTATTGAATTAAAACAAATCGAATTCCAGATTTGTATATAAAATAACGTGCCATGCATTAAAATCAGGTAGCACACACCTAGCTGTGAATCAGTCTGACTACAATTAACAAAAATATCAAACGGATCAAGTGGATCACTGACCTAAAACGAAGCAGGACTAGAATCTCAAAACGGGTCATGTTTGCTTAATAGGATATGACCCTGTGTTTTAGGAAGTGGACGTATAAATGAATTTCCCATCAGACCAAAACATGAGTGTTCCTTTAACCTCTTCTATAAACACTTGGTGCTTTGATATGCGGGACAGCACTGAGCCGTGCCTCTTTTGATCTTTTTTTAACAGTTTGTTGGACGACATAGCATCACTCAAAAACATGTATTTCTTTGCATTTACAGATACGTTTTCAAGCGTCGTCACTGAAGGAGTGATTCATGGAATATTCTATCCGGACCTGCAGCCGAGGTAGACCAGCGCTCGCTCTCCAGCCAAAATAGAACACCTCAGTTTCGTTTTAAGACAAAGAGGCATTTATACTCTAATCGTTTTCACAACACTACAAGAACATGGTCACAAAGCCTACACATTTTTTTTTTTTTGCATGTATAAAGCCCAGCATTGTGAATTTATAAAGCATCAGCAACTTCGTTAAAACCAAGGGAAAAAAAGTTGAACTAAAAAAATGCTGTGAAAAATCGTATCGGTCTGATTTGAGCTGGGTGATAAAGGGGGTTGTGATGAATGTCATCAATAAATGATTCTATTATTTGTTTAAAACTTTTATCAAAAAAAGGTGTAAACTAATGTTTAGCGTTTCAAGACTTTTAATATTTACACAAACTCAGACACAGGTTTGTGTATATATACACTGATCAGGCATAGCATTATGACCACCTGCCTAATTTTGTGTTGGTCCCCCTTTTGCTGTTAAATCAGTCGTGACCCTTCGAGCATTAACAGCATTAACTTCTGCAGCAGTTTGAGCTACATGAGCTCGTCTGTTGCATCGAAACACATGGGCCATCCTTCGCTCCCTACGTGCATAAGTGAGCCTCGGCTGCCCACGACCCTGTCACCGGTTCACCACTGTTCCTGTTACCACTGCAGACCAGAACTGCCCACAAAAGCTGCAGTTTGGAGATAGTTTGGAAAGTTTGGACATCTTGCCTCTGTAGTGTCTGTACTGTAGTATCACCAATCATGGCATTTTTGCAAAAAGGGAAACTAATCGCAAACTCTTGAGAATCTCTGATTAACCAATGCAGCTGCTAGAAACTGTGAAGGAGAAGTTTATCCGAGTGTAAAGTTTACCAGTCTCAATGTTCAGCACTACACAAGGTCGAAATGGGAGTTGGGATTAAGTGAGACTCAGTGACACAGGATTCCTTCTTCAGGTACTTGAAGGTGAATGCATTCAAGAAAAAAATATTTTTCCCTAAATGTAGCCAGTCAGCCAAGATGTTGGTCGTTTGCTTTTTGGGGACTATGAAATTAGGCTTATGGAAAATTATTGCTGCATTTGATTGACGGAGTTTTTTTGCATTTGGCACAATATCCTACATGTTAAAACTATCTTAGAAACAAGATTATTGCGATGAGTAACATGATCTCTCAAACAACCAGCTATATGCTCAGTGTTATACATTTAAACGACAGTATTTTAGTTTTTCTTGGTTTTTCATGCAGTGGAAAGCCTTGTTGATTTGACATCCTGGTGATAAGCTGGAAAGAAACTTGTAGATCAAGCAATTTGATGAGTACGATATTCAATTTGAAGGGCTTTATCTGGTTGCAGTCTGGGAATTACAAGATTCTGAAGGTTGAATATAAAGATGGGCATCTGTTTGCCAGGTAGCTAGACACTGGAATATTATAAGGTCGGCCATATTGGACAACTGGAATCACTTTTCTCTGTATGACCCTTGAGCCTTACATGCACAGAGTTGAAACAGAAAACTGGAAGATGAAAGCAGACAGTTGTGTGTGTATATATATATTTTTTTTTATAAAATGCTTTATAAATACAGATTATTATTGTTAGCTAATAGTTATACAATTGCAGTATTAGTGAGCCTTATATCTCCTATAACACCTCTTGGCTGATTGCTAGATTTGAAGGAAATTCAGGAAGGAACAAAAAAAAAGTACAATTGGTTTTCTTTAGGTACCAACTACCAGGCATTGATCCATTGCTTAAAACTATTCTAAATAGTACGTAGTGTGTACGAGTGTAATGATGAGCATCATGTCATGATCCCCCTACACAACATTTTAACTTTAACAAATGAACACAAGAGCTACTTAATGAGCTACATCGGTGTGAAAATATTGCATCGGGTGCATTATGATAAAGAAAGTGAAGTAGACATTTAACTAAACAGCTAATTGGCCAGACATTGGTCAGTTGTAGACATGCTGATGAGCCTTGTGACCAAAACCCTACGAAAAGTGTCGTATACTATGACTCAGGTACATCGTCTTACGCCACAGCGCTGTTGAATCCTCAATTCCGATTGGTCAGAAGGTGTTTAATAGCCCATAAGAGCAGACACTAGCACAGCTGCAAATTATGCGTTTATATTAACGTGTTGTAGTTTCTATAGTAACTGATAATCAGCTAATCCACATGGAGTGGTATGACAGATGCTGCACATAAAATAGATTTGAAAAAAATATCTTCATTTATGTGGTGCTTTTTTGTGTTAAGTTTTAGGGGGTTTTTTTATTTATTTAAATTTTTTTTACGTCAATTTTGTTTTTTGTGGGGGGATTTTTTTTATTATTATTATTATTACCTTAAAAACATAAGTATGCTGCTAATAAAATAAGTGATAACTTGTTTTTTTTCGTAGACTATAAAAATAATTAAGTTATTGTAATCGGAACTCGGAAAATCGCTGTGGTAAAAGTGGAATAAAATGCATCAGGACAGAGTCTGACAGGAAACTTATCAACTTTGAGACAGTAACTGTGCTTTCACACCATCGTGTTGATTTTCCTATAATCCCCCCCACACACACACCCCAAAAAAATGTATTCTTTACTTAATTTAACCCTAATAATATGTTTGTTTAGACTCATCAAAGCTGAAATATTCACAAACACTAGTTCATGATGTACTGGATTGAAGTTTGGCCGAATGCAATGTGACAATGACGCATTAAACTTTTTAGCTCCAATTGATCATTTCTGGCATATCAGACATTTTGATGTATGTATGTGTATATGTATGTTTGTACTATGTGCCATGATGCTCAGAAGCCTTGGGGTTCCTGGTTAAAGTCGACTCTGAATCCTGTGTCAAGCACTTTACAGAATTATGATTGTTATTAACTCTAATATATAAAAAGGAATAACAGCAATAAAATTGTACATTTTAAAAATGAGTCCTGTTGTTCTTGTAGGTTATTATAAAAGAAAATGAGGCCTAAATATAGAATGGGGTGTTCAAAAAGCACATACCAGTTTAATGTTCAAGGGGGTCCACAAACATTTGTTTATATAGTGTAATATATTGTGCATTATATTATATAAAACTAGGATTATGCAATGACCTGAATCCTCTGCTTCTTGTGGGCGTGGCCTGACCAGCTCTTCTAATAAATATAGGGTAGAGACTTTCACACTGGTGTATTAGGGGGCCAAGCACTAAAGGTGCAACACTACTTCTATTTGGTGAACCAATTTGCAAGTATGTTTATTCTATGCGTGTAACGGTATGCGTATTCGGACCGAAATATTTCAGTACAGGGCTTAATGTATTCCTTTGTACGTGCGGAACATAGTTAAAATCCAAATTCCCTAAACAAGACAGGGCTGGACGTCCTACCTCTTATGTATCTGTACTGTAATATCACCAATCATGCCATTTCTGTGAAAGGAGACTAATCACAAACTCAGGTGTGAATCTGATATTCAATATTGCAGATTTGCATGTTCCCAGGTTTCATATATTACCTGTTTAATCACACTCATTGAAGAACGACGATCACCACGCTTCATTGTTTTTATTCTTCTAAAAAAATTATTTGCATATTAAAAATTTGTTCATCACTGCTCTTTTCACCTATTCCACCATGTTCACATCAACAGCTTCAGGGCGATTTCTCTTGTAAACAATCCAGCTAAACCAAATGGAAGCTTGATTAAAGGATATAAAAAATTACAGTAGCACATCAAGATTTACAGATCGATTCCGATAGAGAACATGTGGTTGCATAGTATGTAACAGTTAGTGTTAAGGGGGAAAATAATTCAACGTTAAGAAAATCGTAACGAATTCAGTAACATCGTACCTGATTTCATTTTCTGAAACAGCAACGCAGGAATCAAACATAACATTTATGACTGGATTCGTGCTTCGCTAACGAAATCAGAACACTGTAAACCTTTTCACACACTGATCTGGAATGTTCCTAAATGTTTGAACCTCGCAGCTCCAGTGTGTGAGGTCACAGCTCTCTGTGTCCCACCTCATTGTTGAGCTGCTCGTTTTGGTTCACATCTGTCTCTGGTGCCTTCATGTTGGCGAAGTCGACTTCCCTCCTGAGCTGCTCCATAGGAGGCAAACCGTACACCAGGTTTCTCATCGCAATGGCAGTCATTAGAAACCTAGATGAAACGAAGAATCATTAATTTTTTTTGGGTGGAAAATGCAATAGAAACTTCTCTTTTTTCCTCATGATTAAGTCTCTCAAGGTTAGGTGAGTTTGACAACTGAATGATTTCTGCCAATGATCACAAAGCTCCAACCTCCCTGGATCTATCATGGCCTGTAAAGTGTCTCTAAAACTGAGAGTAGTTAAATCCAAGGACAACCAATATTCCAGACCTGAAACTTGTTTTCCAAAATGATATGTACAAGTACTAAATAAAAAACATATTGTACTTGTATTGCTGAATTCGGATTGGTCAGAAGGTCCACATTTCTATAGTAACTAACTTGGATAACTTGTTTCGAAGACAATGTAATCTAGGACTGATCAACAAATACAGTCAGGACAGGAGTTTTTGCTTTCCGGTTTCACAGCAACATGTTGCATGTTTTTGGCTTATTTCATTTTTTTAAAAGTGAATAAAATGAGAAGTAAAGACTATTTTTAGCTGGTGTGATGACAATGAGGAAGAAAGAGAAACAAAGAAGCAAATATTCCTGGCACTGAGATGGTTTCCTGAAGCCTTTTTTTTTTGTTAACAACATATTTTAAATGTTTTATAATAAATATTGGTTTCTAAATTCTAAATGCAGATAAAGATACAAATGACTTGACAGTCAAACAATTGGTTTGGTCAAAAAATCTCAAAGTTTCAGATTTAAGTAAGAATATGAAAAGATTAATGACGTTAATATCCAACATGACCTCAAAGACTTGTATGCATCAGATAAGAATGTATAACTTGTATGTATTAGATAAGTGTGAACACTTGCTAGGCAAATAGGGAACATGCTAATAACCAAGGCGAACAATAGTTTATTGTTAGCAACAATTCTATATTTAGAGAACGTAAAGCAGAGGGACTCAAACTTTTTCCTAAAAAGGGCCAAAACTTAATTTTCATTATACCAAACCGTAATATATTAAAATTAAAGCTGCTAGGGTTAGGGTTCCCCATATTTATGATTTCATAATATTCATAAATAAATTAGAAAACATTACTCTGGAATTTGCTACAGAAAACTAATAGTTTTATTTTCAAAATGTCCCAGTTCAATTAAACATATAAATAGTACTATATACATATAAAAACATCAAAAGAGTTATTTTGTACTATTATAATTAATGCCTAATATATCTAGTCAGGTTATAAGCTTTAATATGCTTTTAAGCTCAGTGACCTCTATTAAGAGACATAAAGCTGGAGCTTATTTTAAAAAAAACAAAATCTTTCCAGATTTTTTCTGAATTCAAACTCACTTATAGTCTCTACTTTTCATTTTATGTGTTATTTTAAATGTTAATTTACCAATGAGTGAATTACATGAATTATAATTTAATTAATGAATTACAAGTGGATTTTTTTCCCCTCTTCTCATATATGGCCAAATCAAAAGTCATCAAGTTTGTGCATTTCTGCCAAAGTGACATTGCATATGAGACAAATCTTTTAGAAAAACAAAACACATGCTGGAAAATTGCTATGAAAAGCCTTAATGAAAGAAAATGACACTGTTAGCATCAACTGTTATCTGAACAGTCATAGGTTCTCAGCAACACTAAGAATATATATGTACTGGCTGTTTCTCTTTTGCTCTGTGGTAACTTATTAGTTATAATTAGAGGTCGACCGATTGATTAGCGGGCCGATTTTTCCTATTTGTTTTAAATTAATCGACGGCAATTTTCGGTATCACGTCTAATTAAGAATTTGATTTTTATTACATGAAGGAAATAAATAAAAATCGCCCATCGGCTGTCCTGATTTCCAAATATCAGCATCAGCCAGAGAAAAACCCGAACCGGTCGACCTCTAGTTACACTGTAATTAGTGCCTATGTTGTGAATAAAAGTATCTACAGTATTGTATGGCAGGAACTGCTCCCATTTCTACGGTTTAGGTTTAAACCTTTATTAAATAAATCTAATTTAAATCTAAGAAATAATCAAATGTTTTTTGGAGTCTAATGAAAAAATCTGGTTTATCTGAACAATCTTACCCTCGCCGGATCATGTAGTACTTTTTCATGGTGAATCGGTTGAATCTTTCGAGCACAGAAGCCTCTCGACGTTTTTTCACATCCTGAATGCGCTTCTGGCGCTTAAGGAACAGTCGTACCAGTGGGTCTGTGGCGTTGACATCTGACCCCTCATCATCCAGACCGTTTATAAGCGGCTGCAGCTCAGGGGGCAGAGGCTCGGTCTCTGAAAGACGGGTTAAAATTGCGTATAAAGAAGAATTTTATTATCATATATCAGGAATTTCTATCCTCATAATTTATTCCTAAAGCCCCGTGATGGAATGAGGGTCCTTCAGTGATCTATACAATGCTTATTTCCCCATGTTAACAAATATCCGCTGTTTTTTGATCAGTCTTCACTGAAGCGACGAGGCTGTGAGCACTCACCGGTCCCGTTGCGGACTTTCTCCTGAATCTCCAAAAGCTTGGTGAAGTTCTGCTGCAGCGCCGCATCGGTGGTGTTAACGTAGATGTACATGTAGCAGGATGGGGCATCTGTTACAGTGTACACTTTGTGATATGCTCCAGCAGGAAGCTAGGTATCAAGAGATAAGGTTACACATCTATCAGACGGTAATTAGCTGATTAAATATATGCACATGTTCTGCATCATATTTACATTACTGGATGCTAATGCTGTGAACTCAGTGTTCTAGTTAAACGTGCATTCGTGAACACTACTTATACCTGCATCTTTTCCCCTGGAGTGAGTGTGTAGTTCTTCTTCTCATCCACTATTTCCACCTTCACGCTGCCCTGAAGGACCTGAACGCTGGTGTTCCCCAGATCCTCGCTCACATAGTTCTCTAGATGGAGGCCTGCCAACACGATGAGGTCAAATGCAATTAGTGCAGTGCTCTGGAATTCTGATGCAAATAGTATTAAGGTGTGTTTTCAAGGTTAAAAATAAAAAAAATAAATACATTTTGTTGAACCGAAAATGTTCATGTGCTTATAATATTGTCCATGTTAGCAAATCAGCACTATCTTTTTTTTCTCTCAAAAACCAAATCATATGGCTCCCATTTCACAAAGTAATATATCTCTGTACCTTTAATGTGAGTATGGAGACAGGTGTTTACCTGGAAAGTCAGCTATAAAGACCACCTCTGTCTGGTTATCCAGTGTCCCCTCAATCTCCTCAAATTTCGCCCTCCATGGCGACAAATCGACCAGCAGGGGCATTAGCCAGGGGTTGGTACGAAACGGAGACCAGTCTGCTTTTACAATATCGACCCGAGGGTCAAATATCCTACAGTCAGAGAAGGGGGAAAAATAAAAAAAAAAACAATGCGCATGAAGAAATTGCTGAGTAAGCGTTAATCAGTGTAATCTGGTTGACTTTTGAAGCCTTCACATAAGGTTTTTCACTTAAAAATCTCTACAGTGGTGACTGGTTTGTGATTCTATGTTTGAGTGACTCCTCATTGCCATGATTTTGCCATGAGAGAGCAAAGTGTAGGCCACAATGTATGCTTGTTAAGATTGAAATTCTGGATGGAATGGATGGTTGCATGTGTGAGCTGTATTGTAGGAAACTTGATCGAAGACCAAATTTTGAAAAAAAAAATCTAAACAAGTTTCCAATCACAGTATTTCTCATATGCATAATCTCCATTTTTGTAGATTATTAGCCACACCCATTTCTCTAGCTAATGCTCGTTCACCTCCTTCTACTTCTATACATTGATCTAAATTTGAAAATACTCCAAAATTGCAGCTGGTTCCCCCCTTGAATCCTTACCTCTGTTGGAAGCGGTCATTAATGGACACCCAGATGTCAAAGTAAATTTGAGGTTCGCTGATGTTGTAGCTGGGCAGAGTGCGGCTTAGGCAGGTGGCGTACTGCTTCAGCATGTCTCCATGATCCTTCCATCTCCGACTCTGAGTGAAAACCTGCAGTCACAGTTAAAGTGTTGTTTGGATGGAAGTTGGTAGTTTAATATACAGGGTATTTCCAACATCTGGAGCTACTATTAATAATTCATTTATTTAAAAAAACAAATGCATCATTTGTTTCAGTTTGTCCACATTATACATGAACCCATGTTTTTCAATAATCAAGCGAGTAGTGGGTAAAAATACCCCAGGGTTAAGGTAGCCGATCTCTCCTGTTACTCCATCTTTGTATGTGATTTTAACATGCTGGTGGGAGCGAGAGTGGACCATCATGTCCCACGAGTAGCCATACAATCCGTTAGTCCAGTTATTGTAGCCCTGTAATAAACCCAGAGATAAATACATCATCATTTTAATGTGTTAGATGTGTCACCCAGAACACAAGTGAGCTCTTTATGCAGAAAGAAATTACTTTTGTAATGAAATGGGAATAGGGCATGAAAAACTGCTCCATGATGTACACAATTGTGAAGATGGCAGCAATCTTGTGTCTAAAGCGTTGTGTGGAGGGTTTCGGAAGTGTCTGGGTGTCTGTTCGCGCCGTCGAGCTCCTTGACCCACTGGGATACAGACATGAGGCGCTCGGTTGTGGAGGCGGAGTCACAGTGGGCAGGATGGGCCAAAGGAAGCCTGGAAAGCGACCAAAGAAGCGCCTGGGCCAGTCGGCGTAGAAGAAAAGAAGACTTGTGGAAAGCATGGTGTAGGCAAACATTCCTGCAGGAATAAAAAAAATTAATATCAGAATAAATATATTGGATTGTATTAAAGAGAAGAAACATATTAATTATGGAACAGTAGGAATCTGTTGACCATGTGTTTGAACAGACCTAATTAAACTCCTTATTAAATGATAAATTGTTCATGATAATGAATTTTGCAAAACACCTATGAAGAAGTAGGCACTTTTTGATGATGAAACCTATCACTTTTATTTTTCCAGAATATAACATGCATCTTAAATGACAGCAATGTATATATGAGTTCTTGTATCATACATGTCTCTAAGAAAAATAATAATGAAAAAGGAAACAAAAGTAGGTCTCATTGGTTAAAGCTCTGGGTTAATGATCATAAGGATGGGGTTAAAGTCCCAGCACCACCAAGCTGCCACTATTGAGCCCTTGAGGCCCTCAACCCTAAGCTCTGATCCCAATTTCCTAACAAGTCCGGATATGAGAAATTTTATTTTGCTGTAATGTATAAACGAAAACTACATCATTCTATCCTTTTTTGAATCCGACCCTTTTACCTATTTCGAAGAGTTGTGAGTTCATGCAGTGAAAGTAGCTGACGAAGAAGAAGGCAATTGGACGTGTGGCATCGAAAAACAGCAGATAACCAGCTGTGAGATCCAGGATAAGACCTCCACCATGGACCACCATCAGACTGACCAACTCCACAGGCAGGATCAGCCTAATATTAACAATGTGCAATGTGGGAGTCACATTTCAGTTTTGGTATGAATTAATATCTTTTTAATGCAAGGGAAAGTACATCGTGAATTGTTCTTGATTCTAAAGGAAACAAGTGGACAAGTAATAAAGCACTGAATACATCTATTTTTAGTGGTACTTTAAATTACTTCCAAAAAAAAAACTAAAGGCAGAAATGTTAGATTATTTACTTGAAAGGGTCAAAAAGCCAGTGATGAGCTAGATTTTTCATGGAGTATCCCTCCACCCAATCAGCATCCAGCTTTTTCACCCCAGCAATGAAGTAGACAATGAAGATCTGTCAAGCAAATAAACAAACAAATTGAAGCATTCTACTCACCATGTCAGTGTAATGAGGGGTGATGGATAAATCTACATCAACACAACAAACCTGCGCTCTGAGCAGAGTATAATTCCACAACGGCACTTGTGCGTTCCTCTTACGAGGGTTACGGAGTCCATCGATTGACCTGCAGACCAGCACAAAAAAGATTCACTTCCTGTATATTAGACACTGAATTATTTAAAAAGGTAGAATACATTATTACTCCAAACAAAGGATGTTGGTACAGGACAGAGGTTAAAACAATCCTGCTTTTTTCTTTTTTTTTGCACAAAATGTGATCTTAAATCAGGATTAAGGGAACTTTTAAAAAATTTGACCCCGAGAAGCCTAGTTATTTTACCAGGAACATAAACTAGGAATAAAAATAAACGATAATTAAAGTCGAAAGTGTTTCAAGGGCATTTTAAAGAAATCGTTTAAGGGGACTGATCCCTATCTACATCCATCTTTTTACCAGTATCTGTTAGCATCCATGAGCGTGAGCTGGAAGCCGATGAGCCCGTAGAGGTACGAGTGATTGTTCCAGGCCGTTTTGTCCAGGAAGAAAATGTACCAGTAGGTGGAGATGAACATGAGGCAGGAGAAGCGATAAAAACAGCCGAGCATGATACCAACAGCACCTGTGTAACACAAAACGAAAAGAAAAAAAAAACAAATATGATCAGCCATTTGAACACGACTTCTTCAAGACTTGGCAGTATTTCTTAAACAGCGCCTCACATACAACCAGTTATTTAACTGATAACACAAAAATATACTATAGCTAAACATTGCAAACTGGCTGTGAAGATTAGCTTTTTGCTTAAGATATAATAATTACACTTTGGTCAGCTAGCAAACTAGAGGATTTATCATATACTTTCACTTACACGATACTTAATCTAAAGCTGCTGACTTACCTGAGATAAACTAGTTTGCTAAAGAATTAAATTGCTAGTTTTAAAGACTCAACTACATTTAAATTAGTTTGCCTCATGCTAGCTAGTGAACTTAGCAACCTATTCTACTTAGCCTACATGATCTGATCATTTTACTCAAGTAAACTGGCTTGCTTGAGATTTTATTTAATAGTTTCAACACAAAGAGCTACATTAAAAATTAGTTTGCTTCAAAATAGCAATATTTATTACATGCTTATTAAGCCTACGGGATGAATACATCAAACGACATCGCAATTGTTTTGCCTGGTGCTAACTACACGGCTATAAAACGTTGCGTTTTATTCACTCTTGCTGTGAGGATTGCTAAATAACGCTCTTAGATAATTATAAGAATTTAACCTTTTATATAAATATATGTATTTTGTTAACATTATTCATTCGATAAAACAGTTTGCCTAACATGTAGCTTGCTAACAGCTTATATATCATATTTATTACCTAGCTATTCATAAGATTTATAAGATAGTCTATAGACTAGCTAAGCTATTTATTAATCCAGCTAACATTAGCCTAGTGCAGATTTAGGTAGCGGGTGAGGCTTAGCTAATGTTGCTCAAGAATTAAATATTGTGTAATTAATACCAATAAAGGAAAAATCATCTTTGTGACCTCTCTATTGTTTTATATTTTTCACTTTTCCTGACTGTCTTAATATTTATATAAACATTCTGATTTATTAATATTACAGATTCATCCGTAGGGCCGTCTCTGAATATGTCGTATTTCTAATTCCTTGTGTCCTGGTGAGATAGGTCTCTGTGACAGAACACACTAAGGTCAGAGGTGATAAGACTCTCTCTCACGCTTTCCTTTTTATCTACTCCACCAATGCTTTTGTTCCCCTCCTCTGTACACTAAACTTTTCTAACAATTAGACTGGACTGGACATTTCCCCAGACTCCTTAACTGTTAAGATTTGACCTTCTTTACTGAATTTCTGACACAAGAATAGTAAATATTTAGCTTCTCTGACTCTCTCCATGACATCTGATAGTAAAGTGAAGTAATGTTAATGTTAGTTTGCTCTGTGAATTAATGATTAGACCAGGACTCAGGGGTTACACACTGAAGCAGAAATAACCTTACTGACCAAGGAACATCACCAGATAGACGAGGTACATCCAGTCCATAGGCAAAGGCTCCAGAAAGTTAAAGAGAGGAAAGCGGCACACAGGAGCCCCGTCCAGGTATTTGTAGTCCAGGTGACTGAGACCGCGTTCCTGCGTGATGTCTATGGCCATCAGCAGACCTGCAAATAGCACAGTAGTGTATCCATTAGACCAGCTGCACAGAATGAGAGGAGGAAGTGTGATACTTTTTCTCAATAAATAAATGACCATGATAAATATTTTTGTCTGATTTACATCATTTATTGGATGCCCTTATCTGGGATTTGAACTCATGACCTTCAGATTAGAAATCCAACATCTTCCCCGTTTGTTTGATTGGGTTCGCTTATGTCGTGACGTGTGTGAAAATCTGATAATGTTCTAAATCATATTTAGGTAGAAATAAAAAAATTAAAAAGGTTCAGAAACATTCAAGCACCTCTGTAGAAGAGAACCTCTGGACTGCCTGAGCAGAGGGAGAACTTTGCAGAAACTTTCCAACAACCAAGCAAATGTGTGGGATCTATGGAAGACATGATCACTGCGTCTTTCTGGCTTCCTGAGTCTGAAATGCCTCAATCAGACAAACGTGTGGATCTACAGAAGACATGATCACTACATCGTTTTGGATTCCTGAACCCATGGAGAACCCCTGGATTACCTGAGCCGGTGGAGAACATTGTAGAAACTTCCCAACACCCGAGGAAATGTGTGGGATCTATGGAAGACATGATCGCTTTGTCTTTTTGGCTTCCTGAGTCTGAAACGCCTCAATCAGAGAAATGTGTGGGATCTAAGGAAGACATGATCACTGTGTCTTTTTGGCTTCCTGAATTCCTCAATAAGGTTCTTAAATCACTAGAACACCAGCTCACCAAAGAGACACCGGAAGATCCCAAGCGATGCCGGGTCGGTGGGGCGATTCAGGAGACACACGAATCGGTCCCATGATGAGATGTCCTCCTTCTCAAAGCCGAACAGGCGCCACATTCGGCTCCTGATTTGCGGCCCTGTTGATTTGGGGTCCTTGCCTTGTCTTCTTCCTCCACATGACCCTTGGGGTTGCTTAGTAGATGGAGCACCTGTGAGTGTAAACAAATATCTTATGTTATGGCTTTGCACAGGATCCTGCAGGATGCCATCAGGTTTTTTAATCCTCTACATACTGCATTAGTAGAAATAACACTTTCAGGAAAAAGGAAATCATACAAAAAAAACATCACAAATCAGTGCATTTCACATGCAAGTCCATGAGTTCTAATAGAGGAGCTGAAATGCAATGCAGGGCTTATTTTTCTGCCCAGGTGCACTGCATGTGTTTACCTGGTTTGCGTGTGCTCGTGCCCGCTGCCATTGCCACCTCCGCTTGCACCGGATGTTGAAATCCCAGAGCGTGGATGTACTCTGGACACGTAATGCAATGGTCTACGTGTCAAACGGCAGCAGGATTACCTCCACTCCGTTTCATTTTATTCCCACCCGTATTGTGACAAGTGTCGCACTCGTTGCTTCGTCCGCCATATTGGAAAGGTCCACGTATTTTCAGTGCACAATTCTGACTCAATTTTTCTTACAGAGATAAAAATGTATATTTTTTAAACAGACTAAAATTGATTTAAATAAGAAATATCAGTCGATTAAAGAAACAAACAAAAAAATCGTTACGTTTTAGACACTTTCATGTGTGGCGTTAAGAATTCCGGCATTTTCTTTGGTTGCTACGGAAACGTTAAAAAAATCCCAATGGACCAATCCATGGCGACTGAGAGGTCTAGCTAGCCAATCACAGAGCAAGGAGTGGAGCTGAGTATGAATACGGGTAGGGGAAAAAAAAAACGCTGGTTAGTTGTGATCCAGAAAGCCGGAAGGAATTTGGCAGCTCTGTAAAAGTTCATTGGCTGAAGACAGGTAAAAGCCACGCCCATTATACGGTTATTGTAGCTCTATAGCGCTTATTGTGGATAAAATCTGTAATGACAATACAGTTTTCAAAATAAAAAAAAAGTTCACGTGTTCATATTAGAACAAAAAAAAAGAAAATACTTTTGCAGAATTGTTTTTACTTTCCACATATTTTTACGGAAGCGCATTGCAGTCACAGAAAGGATCTCATAATTATGACTTAATATCTCATAATTACGACTTAATATATCATAATTATGAATTAGTATCTAATAATTATGACTTACTATCTCATAATTATCACTTAATATCTAATAATTATGAGATCCTGACCCTGTTAATGCACCTTAATGTGCAGGTTTAACTGACTGCACCTCTGCACACAGTGGATCATAGCATCTTTTTATATATAACAACCTATATAAATAACAATAATACAATTTAATCATTTAATTATAATTATCTTTAATTTTCTATTACATCTTGTTGTTTGTACTTTGCTGCATGTCTTTAAACTGGATGCTGTAACATTATAATTTCCTTTGGGATTAATAAAGTACACTTATTCAATTAAATTAATTTATTTGTATAGCGCTTTTAACAATGAACATTGTCTCAAAGCAGCTTTACACAGATAATGTGGTGATAAAGAATGAATAAGATGTTCTTTATAAATGTAAGTTTGTCCCTGATGAGCGAGCAGGTGGTGACTGTGACAAGGAAAAAACTCCCTGAGATGGCATAAGGAAGAACCCTTAAGAGAAACCAGACTCAAGATGATCTAGGTTGCACTGAATGTCCATTTATTACAGATAAATGATGTTGTGGGGTACGGTGATGGTGATCAGAAGCAAACTGTAGTCCTGAGTCAGTGTAGCAGATTGTTGACATTAACTACAGTTCAAATCCATCCTCGAAGCTCCCGTTCTTACTCCGGAATTTCATGGAACCCCAAGGTGTTGATGAAAAATTATCCACAGAGTGGCCTCAATTCGAAGAGAACATCCAGAGGCAGGCCTGGACGAAGTGGGAAGATCTGAGGAGTGAAGAGGGACAGGAACAGTGGTCACTGAAACCTTAGGAGCATGTTTCACTCGACCGAGAGAGAAAGAGAGAGAGAGAGAGAGAGAGAGAGAGAGAGAGAGAGAGAGAGGTGACAGGAAGAAAAGGATATGGATTATTATGTTGTATGAAAGTTAAGGACAATGTACAGTTGGTGACTCTGGCAAGGCTTGCTATGACAGCATAACTAAAAGGGAGAACAAGATCAATCAATCAATCAATCAATCAATCTATCTATCTATCTATCTATCTATCTGTCTGTCTGTCTGTCTGTCTGTCTGTCTGTCTGTCTGTCTGTCTTAGTACTGAATATTAGTTTGTTCTCCAGGCCGGTAGGTGGCAGCACAGGCATGAACACGTTTCAGTCCAAATAAGAGAGAAACTGTTGTGTTTGTTGGGGTTTTGTTGAACATTTGGGACCTCTGTGTGCGTTTTCCTGCTTGTTGTCAGCAGTTTAGATTAAACTATTCTAAACTAGATTGGATTATAGAAACGTGTTCAATGTGTCCTTTAGTGTAGTATAGAAGTCTGAGTGCAGTGGTGTGGGAGGAAATTCCAGTCTGATCAACATCGCAGTGCATTTCTGGGTGAGAAATTTCATATTATTTTAATAAATGAATCCCAATAATTTCATTACAAATAATGTTTCTTTAGAGGATGATGATTTGTTTAGAATGATATTTTTCTTTCCTTTGCGGTTGTTGAGCAACTGAAACTAAACAGTTCACTTTCATGTACTTTATATGGGCTGTAAAATATTTGGGGGAGTCATAAAAGTTTATATAATATATAAAAGAAACAAGCTACTACTTATCAATATAATACTTACAAAAATTAATATATATTGCACCAGTTTTTAACTGCTGATCTTCTCAAAATATCCAAAAATGTCAGAAAAAAGAGGCTTCATCCCATTGAGCTTATGTTTATATACATATTTAAATGTGCTCATTTGCATATCTAATCTAATGAAATAAAAATTATAAGTTAGTTGTTTTTGGTGGTAGAAATTATCATCTTGTATGCAGAAAATCTTTCAGAAATTAAAAAAAATATATATCTGCTGTACAACCAAGAAGTCTAAATAAAACAAGTATAAAATCTGATGCAAACTTTATAAATATGAGCTGTTTTTTGAGAAACTTTTTCCTAATATGCTTCTCACTAGTGATTAGGATAATATTTTATGAACACAAGGTTGATTTTATTTTGTGCCGCCCTTAATTAGGTATTCTACACCTAGATATTTGCAAAACATAATAACTCAATTTACACAAATGAACCAGATTATATGTTTACACACACTGATTCCTAATACTTTTTATTACCTGGGGGATTTACAACCGCTTGTATATTTTGTATATACTGTTGTTCACGTCCCTTGTTTTTCCTCCTGTCCTATATGATTTTTTGATAGATATTCACTCTATGGACAAAAGTATATGAACACTGGATTTTTCCGCTATATGATCTTCCACAAACTGTTACCACAATATTATAGGCACTCGATTGTACAGGACGTCTTTGGACACGATAGAATGAAATTTCCCCTTTATTTGAACTAACCTGTTCTTGCATGACATTTCTCCAGCCCCATGAAGATATGCTTTACATAGGTTGGAGTGGAAGATTCTCTGCTATAGAGCTCTAAACCCTCAACCATATTAAACACATTCGGGATTAATGTGAATGCTGACTGAACCCCAGGCCTCCTCACCTTCACCTTCATCACTACCTGACTTAGTAGCTGAATGAGCACACATCTTCTCAAGCACATTTCAACATTTAATGAAACATCTTTCCAGAAGAGTGACGGTTATTATGACAACAAATGGAGACTGGGATGTTCACAGAAGCCTAAACCAATCTTATGCTCAGGTGTCCACAAACTTCTGAACATATAGTGTAGATATGGATGAATTGAGTTGATTTGGATACGGATATTTTTAAATTTTCTGTAATTGTCCTTAAAATGTATACAAACTCCAGAAATTTGTCCATGAGATTCTAATAATGATATGCATACACATCACAGGAGCTCATGGAGCCTAAAGCTTATACAGGAGAGAAAACAATTCACTAGAGTGGTCAATTCTTGTGCTATACTCTCAGAGAAACTCACATTTTAAACGTGTGTGTGTGTGTGTGTGTGTGTGTGTTGGCAGGACAAAAAACGATGGGGTCCCTCGGGAGTCGTTTTCAAGCTACTCCACACCGTCACGGCGAGACCGCACAACCCCACTGTGCAGGAAGCGCACACACCTGTGAGTGCAAGAAGAGGAAACGAAGCTCACGCTGCGAGTGTGACAGCGAACCCGAGGACGAGGACAGTTTGCTGGACACA
Organism: Silurus meridionalis; assembly: GCF_014805685.1. Classification (NCBI taxonomy): domain Eukaryota; kingdom Metazoa; phylum Chordata; class Actinopteri; order Siluriformes; family Siluridae; genus Silurus; species Silurus meridionalis. The sequence continues at coordinate 3,285,636 of NC_060894.1, read as the reverse complement.
CCATGCAGGTCACACACACACACACACACACACACACACACACACACACAGACTGTTCTTTTATTTTCAAAATTATATCAATTCATATATTATTTAGAACAATTACAAAAGGACGGATTTGATTTGAGATGATTGGATGGATGGATTGATGGTTTGGAAGATTAATTTAGTGATTGATTTGAATGATAGACTGATCATTTGAGAGATTGAATAATTGGTGGATGGTTTGATTTGTTAATTGGACTGATGGACTAAATAATTGATGGAAAGATTAATTTGAGTGATGGATTGACTGATGGAGAGTTTGATTTAAGTGACTGATGTATAGATTAATTTGATGGATGGATATATAAATTGATTTGTTTGATGTATTGAAAAAGTAATGGATTGATTGGATGGATGGATGGATAGATAGATAATTTGATTGATTCAAAGGTTGGTTTGATTGATTTGATTGACGTGATTGACTTCTAGATTGATGGATTGATAGATTCATTGATCAATCTTAAAGAGAAATGGACACAATAGTTGGATACTCATTGTCATATTTAATACCCTTGGATATTATTCCTCATATGTTCTGTAATCTTTTTCATTTGACGGTTTTTAACTTTTTAAATGGTAAAACAGACAGAAACATATGTCTAATTTATAACTGATTAAATATTCATAATAATTAGTTTTTGCTTTTCTCCTGATTGGGCTGAAACAGGAAGAAGCTGAAGAGCACGTCTAAGTACATTTACCAGACGCTCTTCCTGAACGGGGAGAACAGCGACATCCGGATCTGTGCGCTCGGCCAGGAGTGGAACCTGCACAAGGTGTACCTATGTCAGGTACAGTTTCCTGTTGAATTCTTCATTCTGATTGGTCAGTAGGTGTTCAATAATGTTCTATAACAACTGTGACAAATCAGGGGTTCATAGTAAAATGCATTTGGTAATGTTTGTATAAACGGTATGACGTCTAGTTCTCAAACAGATAAACAGAAGTTTTTTATATAAGAAAATATTTATCTAGTGTTTGTATCTAGTGTTGTCACTGTCACCACAGAGAAAGAGAGAGAGATGTTGGAGAGACCTTACACTCCCAAGTACCTTTCTTAATCCACTAATCTAATAAAATTGTAGGAGTCTGCCTAGTCTTCGCTTAGATAAATATGTGTTTGTCTGCATGCATCATAAACATAAATAAAAATAATCATGAATTTACTTTCTTGGGACACTGCACACAGCTGAAAAGGCTCGGAGAAGCCACGTGTTATTATTTATATAAGTGGTTCTCCAAGTGTGGAGTGCGTCCCTCTAGTGGGGAATAAAGATATGACAGGTGGGGCGCAATAAACGGCAAGATTTAGAGTTCTTCATTAATCTTCATTTATGATTAGGTCTATTAAAGATAAGATTCATACAGTCAAAGTAACTACAAACAAACAATTAGGTCTTTAATGCAAGTAAATTAAAACATCAGCTGAGGTACCTAACTCAACTACACTTTTATTTTCTCTATTTTTTATCTTGATGCTATTTGATGTTATTGATTTGGAACTTATTTAAATACATTTTTTAAACTTAAACTCTAAAAAAGTTTATGTTTTAAGTTTTTAAACTTGAAGTATTTCATTATCATTTGTTGGAGTGTTGGAGGACAAGTGGGGTTTAAAAATCCAACCCCTCTAAGTGGGGTATGGCAGAAAAAGGTTTGAGACCCACTAATTCATATCATTGTCAGGATATATGTAAATGTAGGATCAGTGTGTGTCTTTAAGGTGTTATAAATATTTGTTGCCACAATGAGGGTCTGTCTTGTTTTCTGTACAGTCAGGATACTTCTCCAGTATGTTCAGCGGCTCCTGGAAGGAGTCCAACATGATGGTCATCCAGCTGGAGATCCCAGATCAGAATATCGACACAGAAGGTGAGACGGTGTCAGTTACAATAATTACAGTCATTTCTTTTTGCTTTTTCTGTGCTGAATCAGTAAACTGGATTGTGCATCCGTGCACGTGTGTGTTTAGCCCTTCAGGTGGTGTTTGGCTCCCTCTACAGGGACGATGTTCTGATCAAACCTAGCCGAGTTGTCAGTATCCTGGCCGCTGCCTGCATGATCCAGCTGGTCAGTGCACTTTTGTATCATCAGGAAGTTAAGATTTATTGTTTCTGCTGAATTAGAGAGCGTTTCTGTATCATTTCACACAAAGCCAGCTCCATGAAGATGTGCTTTACATGCTTTGGATCTTGAACTGGAAGATCTTCAGTTGCCTGCTATAGAGCTTTAAAATCAATTGAACACTTTTCGGATTAATTGCTTTCGGTCTCCTTTTATCCCAAAGGGAATAAAGAACAACAACAAAAAGTGGTTATAGGTTGAAGAGTGAAAAAAATCTAGCCTACCAGTACCAGTCCTGACTTTATCAGTACCGCACCCTGTGGCTGAATGAGCACAAATCTAGACAAGCACACTCTAAAATCTAGTGGCTCATCTTCCCAGAAGAGTGGAGCTTATTATAACAGCAAATGGAGACTAAATGTGGACTGAGATGTTCAAAATATTTATACCAATCTTCTAGTCAGGCATCCACAACTTCTGTCCATATGGTGTTTGTGAAACGCCTGTACAGTACAGGAACGTACGCATTTCCAGAAGTTTCAGTGTAGATGATCAACTTTTGGAAAATGGAGTGGGAAATGGATTTGAATTCATCCGGATTAGCGTAGACGTAGCCTAAATAACTCGCAGTCTTCATAACAAATTTTCTATGCACGTGTGTGTGTGTGTGTGTGTATGTGCAGGATGGGTTAATCCAGCAGTGTGGTGAAACCATGAAAGAGAACATCAGTGTGAAGACGGTGTGCGGTTTCTATGCCGCTGCTAACATGTACGGCCTGGACTCTGTCACGAAGAAGTCAGTTTCGGTTTATACTCCGAGCCATTTATTTATTTATTTTTCTACATGGCTTTATGATCCGAGTGTTTCTGTGCTTTTCAGGTGTTTGGAGTGGCTTCTCAATAACCTGATGACTCATCAGAATGTGGACCTCATGAAGGAGCTGGGGTATCTCTCTCTCTCTCTCTCTCTCTCTTTTAATTCAAACATTAGTGAATTCTATCACTTGATATACATATTCGACATGTTTAACGTTTTTTTGTTTGTTTGTTTCTGAAGGGTCGAAATCATCGAACAGCTGATTCAGTCGTCTGATCTTTTCGTCATGCAGGTGGAGATGGACGTGTACACTGCTCTAAAGAAAGTGCGTCCGTCTTGATGTTAAACCACCATTAAATGAGTTTTTTTTTTTTTTTTTTTTTCATATTTTTGCTACTCAATTGTCCTTTTTTTTCTTCTTCTGTTTTTATCATCGTACAGTGGATGTTCCTGCAGCTCAATCCATCATGGGATGGTCCCATCAAGCAGCTTCTTGTCGATGCAGATACGTGGCTCTGTAAAAGAAGAAATGGTATGATTGCTGGCTTTTTTTATTGTGTTTTTTGAGTAATGGATTTTGTAGTTGTAGTTTGTTGTAATCTGTTATTTTCCGTCATAATTTTGCCCTGGGTTTCAACTAAAGTTTGTAATCCTGAATATCTGATCTACAGCGGATATAAAAAAACTCTGTTAAAATTGCACTGATGTAAAAACTGATTTAGATCTTTATGGTATTATAGTTATATAGTGTACAGCATTATAACACGTAAAGTGCTGGATTTACACCCAAATTTGATAATATGAGACCCGGACTGTAACCAGCAGGGGGTGTTAATGTTCTAATGCGCAGGTTTATTTTTTTCTAACTTAAAACTTGTGCAGGTGTGTGCGGGTGTGTGTGTGTGTTTGTGTGCGGGTGGTATGAAAAAAACATTTTCTTCTCTTCTTACAAGAAAGTACTTTTTATCAATGTTTACACACTTGAAAATAGTCCCCTTGCACAGCAATTCCAGCATTCCTGACAATTCTAAAATGTGTCCTAGAAGTCTTTTTTTAAAGCGTGTTAAGCACCTTTTACTATTCTCACTGGATCTCCGCACTGAAGTCAAATCATTGCTCTGGATCTTCGTCTTCGAGAAGAGGGCGAAGTCTGCAGGAGGAAAGTCTTTCGAGTAGGCTGGGTGCGTAGGTGAGATCATGTTGTTTCTGGGAGCAAGTCACGTGTGAGGGAAAACTCGGTGGCAGAATGCACATGTGGTCAGAATTGCAGACGTGGTAATGCACGTAGTTGGAATAGCACCAGGACGATATCTTTTGGCACACTGACTTATGAGGGTTGGTGCTCCTTGTGACTGTGCATGCAACCTTGTGCTGCCATCTGTTGGCGTGTAACAAAACTAGTCTTGAAACTTTTTGAATAAGTACAGAGAGTATACAGTTATACTCCCACTCGGGGAGGTCTTAACATTTTTCTCCTATAATCACTGGTTTATAACAGACCACAACTCAACATGATAGAACAGTTTCATTTGTAGTAAAGAGCTTGATGTTAGCTCATGAGCTTTTTTGTTCGCAGATTAAACAAGCTTTGCCTGAGCTCCATGTCTTTTTGTAGCCTTGGAACATGACATGAGATAGTCAGACATCCCTCTTATCTATTAGGTTAAAGTCTGCATTTTTCCAAAAATGTTTATATTGCAAAACTGTGCATTAGCACCCCCTGCTGGTTAAATGTATATCCTCTCCGGTTAGGGTTTCAGTAATTGAGCACTGGAAACATTGTTATAGCATTGTAATAATGTGGCATACTATCAAATTCCAAGCGCTTTTTAGTTTTGTACATCATGGTACTGGAAAATCTTTCTTTAGTTGGTAGGAGAGCAGCAGTTGCTCTTTGTTCTTTATATATTTTATATATATAGTGTGGGTTTTTCCTACAGAGCTGAGAGAGGAGGAGCCGTTCCTGTGCACGGAGCAGGGCTTGCCTTTCACCCCTGTGTTCAGGCACATCCGTCTGCAGTACATCATCAACGACCTGGCTTCCGCCCGCATTCTCGAGAGGGACAACATCATTCCACCTGGTAAGATCCCTGCCGTCGGATTACAGTGGCTTTACCATATCAATCACCAACAGCAAGTTATGAATTATCCTTGTTTTGAAATGTATACCAAGACATGTCAGGTCTTCAAAGCACAAAGGTTTTTTTTAGCTTTACCAAAAGCTCATGCTCAGACATGCTCAGACATGGAGAAGTGGTAGCTCAGTGTTTAAGACTGATCAGGGGTTTAATCCCCAGTATCCCCATGCTGCCACTCTTGTTGCGGATCCTGCGTTCTGACCCAAGCTTCCTAGCGAAGAAAGTATTTCACTGTGGTGTAATGCACATGTGACAAGTACAAAGCACGTTTACCTTCGCACCTTTAACTAGTCATCTGAATACAGTCATCAGACACAGCTTCATGATGATGTACACAACTTCCTGTTCTCTCTTTTCGTCTTTTTTTTAAGACTGGTTGTCGAGAATATACAAGCAGCAGTGGTTTGCCATGCTTCGTACAGAGCATGACAATGACAACGGGTGAGTGGGATCAGACCTAACTGACGCAGTGAAGTATTGCAGTTTGCAGTCTTATGCCTCTAATTTTCAAAACATGCTGTAGCGGAGCTGTAGCAAATATTCTAATCACATCCATTAATGTAAAGTAGGTTGATGCAATTCGCATCTCGATGCATAGCCAAAGATACGATACATTAAGGATATATACGAAGCAGCTAGCTATGCTATACTATATAATTCACCCCAATATGATGCAGTGAGATCCGATTTCGATTTGAATCAACACAGTGCGATTCAATGCAATGCAATGCAATGGGGAAAAAAAAAAAAAAAAAAAGATTCCCTGCAATTCAATATGGTTCAGATATTTCTTTTGTTCAGACAGACAGCAAATCATAGATTTACACCTTCTAATGCATGGCCCCTTTACAAACAGGTCTTTTGAAGTGCAAAAAAAATAAACCAGGCGTTCTTTTTCTGTTGTGTCTGCAGGAAGTTACAGCTCTACCTCTGCCATGTTAATCTGTATTCTATGTGAATATCAGGACACGCCTTGGCCTCCGTAGCGTTGCGATATTCACGTAGCAGCAGTGGTGCTGAGAGAACGCGCTCGAGAAACATTTTAGTGAGGAGAAATCGATCTACATATAAAATATTGGTCACAAATTATTGGTCACTTTCTAAATATTATAGGTATAGCGCATCTACTAATAATTATATATAAATCAAATATTTAATCAAATAAAAACGATGCATCGCAGTACAAATGCCAACTTGTATCCGATGCACGTTTTTTAATCGGATGCATCACCATCTTTAACTTTTATGCCGTTGCGAATTTGTGATTCCATCCCTACTATAAAGTATTTATCTTAAAGAAGCTAATCAGATAAGAGAAAGAGACATTCACTCACAAAAAAAAAAAGAAAAAAAGATATGCATTATCTTGGATTTCCTGGTCTAATTGGTGTTCTCTCCATGTGTCTATGCATGCGTTAGACCCCAAGAGGCCAATAAGGAGGAATTTGAACAGAACAGCATGCGCTGCGGTCGAAAGCTGAACAAAGACGGTGACGTAAGTCTGCTAGTTATTAATACGTTGTGATATTATATCATATCAAATATCATAAAGAGTTGAATGAGGTAAAAAAAAAAGTGAAGTGGAAAAAAGAAGTGAGGTTCCTCTCAAGGGTTCTTCCTTATGCCATCTCAGGGAGTTTTTTCTTGCCACAAGTCACCACCAGTTTGCTCATCAGGGACAAACTTACACTTATAAACATCTTATTTATTCTTTATCACCACATTATCTGTGTAAAGCAGCTTTGAGACAATGTTCATTGTTAAAAGCGCAATACAAATAAAAATGAATTGAATTAAAAGAAGTATCTCGCCCTCAGTACTGCTGGAGATGGACAGGCTTTAATTATGGGTTCGATCTACTGGTCACCTACACCAACCGCTTCATCGTGTTCAAGAGGAACACGCTCAGTCAGCCGTGCGGGGGTGCGGTCAGCCTGCAGCCACGACGACACCTTGCTTTCAGGTGAGCTGCCCGGAGAAATAATAAGTGTGAGTGTTTAATAATTGTAAGTGTTTGTTTCTAGCTATGTTCTTCATTTTCTATTTGCGCGATTTTTCTCTTCTTCGTCGGACAGGTTACGGTTGGCATCGTTCGATGGCTGTGGCAAACTGACCTGCAGCCGATCTACAGGCTACCAGCTGCTCACTCTGGAGAAAGATCAGGTTTGTTTGAAACAATCGCCACCTGCACGTTAGTGATATTCTTTTAAAAGTTCTAAATATTGCATCACATCGCATGAGCCAATCAGCTTTCAGTATGCAAAACTAGAGCCAAGTAACACTGATTTAACAGGCTTGTTTGTGTGTGTGTGTGTGTGTGTGTGTGTGTGTGTGTGTGTGTGTGTGTGTGTGTGTGTGTGTGTGTGTGTGTGTGTGTAGGAGTACGTGGTGATGAACCTGGACAGTCGGCTCCTGTCTTTCCCACTCTACGTCTGCTGTAACTTTCTGTACACATCCCCTTCCCCTGAGCGCCGGGTCGATGGCAGAGAATCAGAAAGCAGCTCCCGCAACAAGTCGTGACCCTCCGGCCAATAAGCCTCCGTCTTGATCTTGTGACATCATCACTTCCGAGCACTCACTTTTGTTTTTTGTTTTGTTTTGTTTTTTTAACCATTAGATTTCTATTACTTTTTTATTTTTTTTTTATTTTACATTTTTTAATTGTATACTGATTTTTTTATTACTTTTATATTTATTTCAGATATTTATAACAGAATGATTTTGTTATAATTAAACCCAAAAGACGAACCACAGACACGCTGAGTGCACGTGTCCTCCGTTGTGTAAATGCCGTTTTCTTTTTTGTATAAAGTTATCCGTCTCCTTTTGTTCGTTTACAGCTTCAAATTTTTGCCAGGCATTTCTATTTATTCAGTCTCTTTTTTTTGTACTGTTTAAAGAATAAGAAACAGGTGCTGGTGCTTTTTTTTCTTATGTATATAAATATATAAACAGGATGCTCCTTCCAGTGCAGCTCCATCACACACATCTGAACAATCGGACTTTCCAGACGTTTGCGTAATTCTGTAACGGTATTATAGTGTGTGTGTGTGTGTATGTGTGTGTGTGCACCTGATCTTGAATGTGTCATGGTTTAAACCTTAACGGACCAAAATGACATCGTCGTTATTGAGGTGTGTGTGAGAGACGAAAGACGCAAAAGATAATAAAAGGATAAACAGCATCTTGAAGCCCAGATTTCTGTTTGCTTTTACTGGTTTAAAAAATAAAAAATATATATATATATATATATGTTCTCTATACAATATTTTTATAAGAAAATCCTCAGCATTACTCACCAAGACATTTTACTATTCACTCATCAGCCATATATTCATTGTTTGACAGTAACAAAGTAAATGTAATTCGTTACTGTACTTAAGTGGCTTTTTTGTGTCCAAATATTTCCATTTGGGGAAACTTTAACTTCACTACATTTCAGAGTCAAAGAGATTTTTACTTAACTACATTTTGTAAAATCAGTCGTTCCTTTTTATTTATACGGATAAAAACTTGACTGGTCAAACATGCGTCAAGTCACCAATCAGTGTAGAGCTTTTTAACTGTAGCATGAACACAGTTCAGCATCAGTTCAACAGCAAGCAGAACATTTCCAGAGGAATATATAATGGAAGGAAGTCCTGACTCGAACTTGCCACATCACCTTTGGCCTTTTTTGCACAAAAAAAAAAGTATTCATTTAAAAGAAGGTTTTGGGCTCAATCATTTTAATAGATATCAGTGTTTGATATGTTAGTTGACTTAAGCAAGATTCTTGTGACTAAAATGATAATAGAACCATTATAGCCATAATAGATCATACTACTTTGATACTTAAGTACATTAGAAGGCAAATACTTTTGTACTTTCTCTCAAGTGAAAGTTTAAAGGGAGCAATTTTACTGTAGTAATATTTTACCACATGTATCTCTACTTTAACTTAAGTACCTGGTTTGTGTACGTCATCCACCACTGCACAGCTGATTTGCATTTGGCTCCGCCCACAAAACTCCATAAAAGGCAAAGCTCACATTGAGCTGAAAATGTTTTTTAGAATTAACATTTTCATATGCAAACGATGAATCGATTTGTTCATAACCCATTAATGTGTATGAGGATGACACATGCCTCAAATCTTCTACATTTTTAACCTTACCGCTTGCACTCGCATGACACATTCAAACCGCCAAATCGTTTCATTTCACAGGTTTTGTTTTATTGTCTTTACAAAAAAACAAACAAACAAACAAAAAAAACGGTGGAGGTGGACAACGGATCATAACACGCTAGTTTTGTCACAATACAATAACGCTGATGAAGAAATCCACCATGAAGCTCAAGCTTTCTGGGATTAATCCTTCACATATTCATCACTGTGGTATAGAGTCGAGGTTCTCCTTTAGACGGCGGGTCATACTGGGAAGCAGGCTGAGGTGTTCGTCTATGCAGCCCCCCACACACTTCTCCATTAGAGCTCGCACAGCAGGCTCCTTCGCCCCCGAGTCAAACAGATCTTTGGCTTTATCGTTACAGTGCATAGTGCATCGTGTGAGACGATCCTGAAAGAGAGAGTGAGTATTCTTATTTTTAGATACAGTGTCTGAGAAGTTTGGAAACCCCCAGGGTTTTTTTTTTTATGGTGTTTGATACACATGGATGTTCCTTTTGTTTCTATGCAACAAGCCAGGTAAAAGAAAAAACAAGAATTAGACATTGCATGACAAGATTCTGTGTAGTCAAAATTGGACCATTTTGTCTCTAACAAAAGAACTTCTGTAAGATGAAGAACAGGAGAGATGATGTAAGCAGACTGCCTCATCCCCACAGTCAAACATGGAGGTGGAAGCTTAAAGATTTGGGGTTGTTTTAAAGCAGGAAACGTTGGAGAATTATTCCTGAAAAAATGAAAGGAACCAACATGGCAACAAATCCATACTTCAACACCATGCAATTCCGTCTGTACGGAATAAAAATAAAGTGGAACATCTGGACATTATAGTTGTTTGTTCAAAATTAAATGTTCATTCTGTTACATGACCAAGTTTGTTGCATAGAAAAAAAAGGAAGATAAATAAAACATAAGGTCCTCAGCATGGACGCATTTCATTGCATGTGCATTTACCTGAAACTTTTCCAGCTCGCCAGTGACCAGTCCCTGCGCTTTAGCCAGAGGTGTGTGACAGCGGTCTATACACTCATGAACCTGACTCATAGAGTCGGTCGTGCGGTCGCAGCAGTCTGCACTGCACCGGAACATCCGGCCCTAAAAGACACATTTACAAAAAAAATGTGATGATACAATACAAGTTTTATTATCATCAAAAAAGTGACATGTTCACTGTGTCTGTATGAAAGATGCACCTATGAGGACACATTTTTGTGATCAGATCCAGTCAAATATACCAGGACAAGGAAACGCACGCTGCACAATAATTAATCCTTTGGAAACATTACCTGCTGTAAGAAATTAATAGGTGACGAGTGATAAAGCTGCTCTTCTGCCCTGCATTCAAATGCGCAAGTCTGATCAGACCACATTACAACTGGACGTTCTGGGAAAGTTGTATCATGAATGCAGGATATGACAAACATATAAAAGATGACGTAAATGCCTTCATGTGTGTATTCAAAGTTTTCTGAGTAGGAAGAATGTATAGTGTCATTATGGTAAAATATGAACTTTTTTTTGCCATCAGCCTCTGATCTAATCTCCTTTACCTACAAAGAAAATAAATATTAAATGGAGAATAAATATATTTCCATTCAAATCTAATAAAGAACAGGCCGAAATCTAAATCTGATTATTCTTCACACGCTGATGTTGAGTTACAGCATGATGTAAACATGACGATGTTTGTTCTACTGGAATACTGGAAAACATACAACAACAGTAGGAAACAGTATCTTAGTCTATAATACTCACTGCAGGTGAGTGGATGAGTGGATGGTTGAGTGGATGTGTGGATGGTTGAGTGGATGGTTGAGTGGATGGTTGAGTGGATGGTTGAGTGGATGTGTGGGTGAGTGAGTGGATGGTTGAGTGGATGTGTGGATGGATGAGTGGATGTGTGGATGGATGAGTGGATGTGTGGATGGTTGAGTGGATGTGTGGATGGATGAGTGGATGTGTGGATGAGTGAGTGGATGTGTGGATGGATGAGTGGATGTGGATGAGTGTGTGGATGGTTGAGTGGATGTGGATGGATGAGTGGATGTGTGGATGGTTGAGTGGATGTGTGGATGGATGAGTGGATGTGGATGAGTGAGTGGATGTGTGGATGGTTGAGTGGATGTGTGAATGGATGAGTGGATGTGTGGATGGATGAGTGGATGTGTGGATGAGTGAGTGGATGTGTGGATGAGTGAGTGAATGGTTGAGTGGAAGTGTGGATGAGTGAGTGGATGTGGATGGTTGAGTGGATGTGTGGATGGTTGAGTGGAAGTGTGGATGAGTGAGTGGATGGTTGAATGGATGAGTGGGTGGGTTAGTGAATGTGTGGATGATTGTGTGGGTGGGTGAGTGGATAAGTGGGTGGATGTGTGGATGAGTGTGTGGATGGTTGAGTGGATGTGTGGGTGGGTGAGTGGATAAGTGGGTGGATGGTTGAGTGGATGTGTGGATGAGTGAGTGGATAGTTGAATGGATAAGTGGGTGGGTTAGTGTATGTGCGGATGGGTGAGTGGGTGGTTGAATAAGTGATTGGATTATTGGGTTGGTGGGTGTGTTGGTGAATGAGTGGATTAATGATTGGATGTGTGGGTGGGTTAGTGAATGTGCGAGTGAGATGACTGGGTGGGTGAATGAGTGTTACCTGCATTTTCCGAATATGATTCCTTTCCAGGGTCTGCACCATCTCCTCCGCTGCCTGCTGTACTCTTGCTTGCTGAGCCTCCGCCATATTCCCTAATTACTACTAGATAAATTACTGTATAAATCTAAGATCTGCCAATAAAACTAACCCCTACAGTGAAGCGTATCTACGCTAGCATGTTAAAATGCCAGCATCAATAATAACACAGTGTTGCATTCACTGCGTCACGTGCAAACGTTGTTCAATAAAACCAATCGTGTATTTTTTAATTATTATTATTATTGCTCAGTCTTCTGTAAGGTCACCTCTCCGACAGTGAAGACATGAGGGACAGGGTTATACCATGCCGCTTCCGGATTTAGGACCGCGCTATTTCCGCTTTTCCTTCTTCTTCGTTTTCTGTTTATTTTGTGCATTTCCGCCTCCAAACGTGGAGCAGCTCGTACATGATCTATATCGGACTTGTGGTACGTATTTAATTAGAAATGTGTTTTAAAAACGACTTTAAATGCTTTAAACAAAGTAAAAAATAATAACGATCAAACGATATAAACCTAAATTACAGTGTACACACCATTTGAATCGACCTCATTTCAAATGTGATTTGTTTTCAGATGTAAGGCGAAGAGCGACTAGCCAATTACAGTGCAGATAATTAAAAGACAAGCCAATCACAGAAGAGGGGAGGCGGGCTCTTATTGGATACAGGTTGCATGGGGGAAATAACTTTTATATTAAATACCACAGCAAGCTCTTTTTAATTCCCGATGTAAAATTTAATAGGTCTGTAGCTGTTTGGGGAAGATTTAAATACTGTAACACATTTACTGCATTTGAGGGGGTTATATTTATGGTCAATTTGATTAGCATGCTAGCTGACTAACTTGTGAAACTAGTTTACTTGAACTTGTGAGTGCAGATTAAGGAAGTTGGGAAACAGACCGAGATTTTATTAGATTTTTATTCCAGATAAATAATCAGATTTGCTCCAATCATACATTTTTTTAACATGACTGATTTATTAGAGAATGCACTGTATTTAAGGTGCAATTATCTGAAGTTGCTTTGACCTTTGATATGGAAAAAAGAAAATTAATTACTGATCTCCTGATACCGATACGAAGTTGCCACTTCCCCTTCAAGAAAACATTTTATCAGTCTGTCCTGGAGTTTGCACTCATTTACTTGTTGCTTTTCTTCTTCTTTTCTGTCTCAGGTCTTAAAATCTCAGGAAGATCTAGACCCTCATCATGTTTGCAAGAACCCTATCGCTCAAGGCTTTTCAGTTCCTCTGGATTTGTCAGGTCGGAAGCCGGGGTCTGGCGTCTGCCCCTGAGCCCAGACACCCGCCGAAAAATATTGGTAAACACCTTTTAACACTTTTCACTTGATTTAACTTGGGCAAACACAATCCAAGCCAAGTATAAATAGAAATATGATGCTTCTATAGTTTTGGAACGATGAGGCAAATTTAATGGAAGTATATGTCACTGGAAATCTTCACTCTCAAATACACTGCGTCTGGAAAGAATTCACAGGGTTTCACTTTTTCCACATTTTGGTATGTTACAGCTTTTTTTCAAAATGGATTAAATTCAATATTTTCCTGAAAATTTCACAAACAATACCCCATAAAAACAACACGAAAGGAGTGGATTTGAAATCCGGATGCACCGTACGAGAAGCTCAAAGGATGTCATTTTGACACCATTGCAGAGGTCCAGAGACTTCCAGGACACTTCCTGGAAGTGGTATAAATTCTTGGAGCGCTGTATTGCTGTGCAAGGGGACAATTATGAAGGTGATGGTGTAAAAACTTAGATCAATAAAGTACTTTATTGTACAAAGAGCTCGCTTCAAAACTTTTTTTTACACCACCTTGTATTAAAGCAAAGATTTCCAGTGACGCAGACTTCCATTATATTTCCTCATAGCTCCAAAACTACAGAAGTACTACATTTCTATATATACTTGGGTAGAATTTGAATTTTTTCAAATTTCTTCACACTTCTAGATCATTTACATTTTTGCCATTTTGTGGACTTATCCAGAGCGACTTATAGTTATCTCAGTTATACAGCTGAGCAGTTAAGGGTTAAGGGACTTTTTCAAGGACCCAGCAGTGGCATCCTGGTGGTGCTGAGATTTGAACCCACTGAATTTGAACCCAGTCATGAATGTCAGTTTTGCCAATTTTACAGCTCTAGAATAATCACTTGGCTGTAAAACCTCTGTGCCTTATATATTTAGAGTATTCACTAAACGTAGTATTGATTTCCTGCTTTCAGCCATCGTTGGAGCCGGAATCGGAGGAACCTCAGCGGCGTATTTCCTCAGGCAGGAGTTTGGACCCGGAGTCAAGATCGACGTGTACGAGTCAGGCACAGTTGGAGGACGCCTCGCCACAGAGGCCATCGATGGGAGAGATTATGAAACCGGAGGCTCCATTATACACCCGCTTAACCTGCACATGAAGCAATTTGTGGATAAACTCGGTGAGTTCTGATGTATTTTGGATTACATCTCTATTCATTCACACTCACGCTGTTGTCTTTGAGTGGAAGCCTTGGAAAAAAACTTTATTTTAAACTAGAATTTAGTTGAAGGAATTCTGAAATTGATCCAGGCATAGTCAATGCTTTTTTCTTCAATAGACTGCAGCTGTCCAGATGTTTCATTTCAACATAATAAAAACCTAATTTCAGTTATTTATTATGGAGTACTTAATCTCAGTCTCTCCTTGTTTTTTTGTTTCTGTTAGGTCTGTCCATTCGTGCTGAAGTTCCATCGAAAATGGGCATCTTTAACGGCAAGGAGCTGACGTTCGAGGAGAGCGACTGGTTCATCGTGAACTTCCTGCGCATGATGTGGAACCACGGTTTCAACCCGCTTCGCATGCACATGTGGGTGGAAGGCTTGCTGGACAAGTTCATGAGGTAAATCATTCACATCTATGCTAAAATATAAAGGCGCAGTCTTTGAATGTATCTCTGATTTGAACGGTGGAAGGATGCTGCCGGCATTCCTTTCTGTACAAATGTTCTCGCTGAAGCCTTGCTCTAACGGAGATGTCTCGTCCTGACCCTGACAGGATTTATCAGTACCAGCAGTTCAGCTACTCTTTCTCGACTGTGGAGCGAATGCTGCACGCCATGAACGGCGATGAATTCCTCGCTCTGCTCAACCAGACGCTGGAGGAGGCCATGTTGGCTCATGGCTTCTCCCAGACATTCATTAATGAAATCGTCACCCCGATATCACGTGTCAATTACGGCCAGAGCGTTCGCCTGCATGCCTTTGTTGGTACGTCTGTGAAAACCGGGACGCTTTTAGGTGCAGGTTTAAAAAGTAAAACAAGAAAGAGAACAATAAGTGAAAATCAATCAATCAGTCAAACAGAAGTAAAAAAATAAAACAAACAGTAATACTATCAAATTTAGCAAAAGCAGAGCTTTTTATAAATGGAGCTGATTATAAAACAGTTTTTCCACTGTATAAAAATGTCTGATCATTCTGAAGATCAGATTAATTTCCCACAGTTCCTCTGTGCAGGTGCGATAGCTTTGGCAGGCGCTGAATCAGGACAATGGGCTGTGGATGGAGGTAATAAGAGAGTCTGCTCTGGGCTTCTGTATCACAGCAAAGCCGAACTCATTCCAGCACGTGTGTCCAACATCGCTCTCAAAACAAGGCCCTCTAAAAGCGGTACGGTTCTCTCTTCTGCTCTCGTGCTCTCTCTCTTTTTTTTATTTTTTTATTTATTTATATTTTTTTTAAATTAGCTAGGAGTCAGTACATGGACTGAGGGCTGACAGGGATTATAAAGGTCTTATAAATTTAGCTGTTGAATATGGCAATATTTATTCATATAAGTGAGACATTCACATCATGGATTCAGATTTAGCTGCATGTGGTAGCAAAAGGTTTCGAGAGATTTCGAGTTTTTTAACACCCCAGCAACACTGCGCGCACAGTCACAAGGAGCACCAGCCTTTATAAGTCAGTGTGCGAAAAAAGAACCATCCTGTGTACATAAGCTGTGCAAGTGGTGCCATTCTGACCGCGTGCTTTACCTTGTCTGCTGTTTCCTTATGGAAAGCAACTTAGAAAACTGTCACCGAGCTCTCCACATACGTGAGTTTCTCACCGGAAACAATTATAGTTTCTTGAGTTAATGAAGGAACATCTGTATGTGTCTTGAATCTACAAATTAAACGTGTGTTTAGTTTTGTGTTGAGGGTGTGCAAACCTTCTAATTCACCCTGCCTTCCTCCTTTGCTTCTACACTCAGGCACCATCACAAACTTTTACGAGTTGAACTATGTAGGTGATTCTGGCTCCGCCCACTCCCTTTACGACATTGTGGTTTTAGCCACACCCCTCCACCTGGGTCTGTCCGACATCAGTTTCTCAGGCTTCTCTCCTGCCCTGTCCTCACACTTTCCTGGGCACTACCACCAGACAGTGAGTACTCTAGTCCACGGGCGTCTCAACGTCTCCTTCCTGGATGCCAAACGGAAAGCAAGCGACTTTTTCGTCTCTGAAATTTCCACGACGGACGGCGAAAAATTGGGCATCAGCAGCTTGAGCTGCCTGGATCCTGTCCACATCACGCCGGGTTACACGCGCCCTCCGGCTAGCCAGACGGCAGTGTGGAAGGTTTTTTCTCCTGAGCCCCTCACAGAGGAGCAGCTAAAGACGCTGTTCATATCGCGAGAGCACGTATCAGAGAAGCGCTGGCTGGCTTATCCGTCTACAAAGCACCAGAGCGTCAAGCTCCGCCCTTCATCCTCCATCACAGCCTCTATTACCTCAGTTCTATCGAGTGGGCGGCGTCAGCAATGGAGATGAGCGCCCTCTCTGCGCAAAACGTAGCACTGCTCGCCAACCATCGCTGGCACGGAAACACAGAGAAGGTGGATCAGGAGGGTCTGCACGCTCGCCTCCGGGGGGAGCTGTAGACACCTGACGGACGCTTCTAATGACAATCATGAAATCTACAATTCACTGGATGTTTGATTGAATCGTGTGCGGTGTGTTTTTACTGATATGAAAGACATTCTACAGCTTTCTATTCTAATTTAGTGGCAAGCTTGTGCTTTCTTTCACAATAAAAAAAAAAGTCTTATAGAGACTAAAGCTGTTAAGTTTTTGCAGAAACTACATTTCCTTATCATCTATTCGTCAATTAAAAACCTAAAACTAAAAACACCTGGCCATCAGATTCGTGTACGTGATTTCTGAAATGACTGCTTTTAAACGGACAAACAAACTCCGATATTCAGGTTCTTCACACCATTCTTGTAGGAAGGTGTTGCCTTTTATAAATAGTGTAGAAATGTAGTAAACGATACTAATTTACAAGCGTTCAGGATTAGATAATAATGCGCAGGAAGTATATCAGGGCTAAAATGATTTCGTGTAAAATTCTCAGGCCAGTTTAATTCCACAATTTATTCATTACCAAATGAACAAACACTTTTTATAATACAGATTTTACAGAACGTGTTAATGAATGTACAAAAACTGCAAAATTCTTATTGTAGATATTTTTTTAAACATGACGCTTGGGGTCCTATGAGGTGTTGTTGGAGCTGGAGATCAAGCGAAAGTGCTAACATGATTAATAAAAACAAAATATTAAATAATTTGTGTTTGATTTCATCTCATCACTTTATATTGTTACTGCCTGGGCTTGTGGCCACATGACAGTTTTGCAACAAAAAAAAAAAAAGAGCACTGAACCTCTAAAGTACATTCAACAAAATGTAACTTCTTCTTCTTCTTTCGGCTTCTCCCATTATGGGTCGCCACAGCAGATCATCCGTCTCCATTCCCCCCTGTCCTCTACATCTGCCTCTTTCACACCAACTACCTGCATGTCTTCCTTCACCACATCCATAAACCTCCTCCTTGGTCTTCCTCATTTCCTCCTTCCTGGTGTCTCCATCCTCAGCATTCTCCTAGTGATATACCCCATGTCCCTCCTCTGAACATGTCCAAACCATCTCAATCTCACTCCCTCACCTTGTCTCCAAAACTTCCTACATGCACTGTCCCTCTAATAAACTCATTTCTAATCCTGTCCATCGTCATCACTTCCAACAAAAACCTCAACATCTTCAGCTCTGCTACCTCCAGCTCCACCTCCTGTCTTTTACTCACTGCCACTGTCTCTAAACCATACAACATTTTGCACATGTGGAGATTTATTCAGCCACAAGGGTGTTAATAAGGTGAGTAGGCCTGGGGTGTAGCCA